>NW_026294402.1:23387403-23672403 GCF_007827085.1 Peromyscus californicus insignis
CATGCGTACATGTGAGAATTCCAGGACAGAATGGAAATGGGCAGCAGGACTGGCCCTGTAGCCACTGCAACACATCTCCTTTTACCAATTGACCTGCGCCTGAAATACATAAAACCCAGCTCTGATGTGAAGCTTGTAGGAAAGGAGAATTGTATTAGACTTCATCTACTCCTAATCAGTCATCTTGGTGGACTTAGTGTGGCTATGATGAATTCCTAACTCCTTTATCTCTCTCCCCCTTTTCTTTGTCTTTCCCTAGGTAAGTGGTGTTTGGTTACTGTTGTGAGTGTCTTCCAAAGAGAGCCCAGAGGCCTCCGAGTTTTGGGTCTCACAGGAAGAAAACCTTTGGCCATTGACCATCTCTCCTGCCCCAGAGCTTCTGGTTCATCTCTGGGCTCATGCAATACTGTGGGGATGTGAAGGTATGGCTGCCTACATCTGGAGGGTTTGCATCCGGCCCTGGAGAAACGAGGTGAATGCTGGAACCCAATAAGCAATACTGTTAGCAGAAACTCTTGGGCCTAAATGGCAGAGAGCAATGACCTGTTCTTATCCCTGCTTGCCAACTCGTCGTGTGGCTTCTCTTGTATTCTATGTTAATTGACTGGCTAAAGATGAACATTATGAAACATCTGGATAATTTGTAAGAATTTAATTTTTACAAATAGCATCACAAATAATGTCTACCCTCTTTATAAAAGAAGGAAAGTGGCTCAAATATACATACATTTTCATGTATAAATTCCATGAATAATTAGGACTGAGAAAAGTCAATCAATGTTATATTATATTGTAATCATAATATCACATGTGTAGCTGTGTGAGTAACTAAAGAGCTATGGGGAAGGCAGAAGTTCAGAGGAACAATGGATGGACATTCACATTCTGAGGCCTGGTGTTATACATTTTCTTTGTGTATTTAGCTTTTGGCACATTGAGGTATTGTCCCATAAAAGTTACTACAGCGCTGGGCCTCCCGCTCTAGGATCTGAGTCTTTATTGGAATGTTGAGCAGGCTTTGGAATCCTGAATCTCACCCTACGGCTCCTAAAGGGGTTTTTTAACTCAGGGTGGCTGGGAAGGCTGAACGTGGCCTGGATGACAATCACTGGATCTGCACTTGGAACAAGATAAGATAAGGCACTGTAGCTAACAGCTAACTGCTGACCTCAGTCTGTATAAAATGCAGATGTCACTATAGTGTATTTTGATTATTTCTACTTTTGGTTGAATTGATTGAAATGCTAACCCTGTGTGGCTAAAAGAAATTCTTCGTTCTGATTCCAAGGAGGACAGGCCTTCCTTCATCCTCTGACAGTCACTGACACTCTTTACATCCCGTGACAGCACGTGCTAGGTTATATTCTCTCTTAGGCAAAACAGCTGGAAGATCTGTGTCCACCACTTGCTAATAGTTAATAAAATCAGGCTTCTCATACACATAGCAAATGAATGAATATTAAATGTTTTACATAATTTATTATTCATGAGGACTGCATGCGGAGATGATACGTTTCAGAATGTAAATCAGAGAAATGTAAATGTGTATAGAATGGGATCTTCCTGTCTAGAAAGATACTGCTATGTGTTCACAAGTAGACATGGGACTGGCCTTTTCTGAGGAAGGGTTTCAGAAACAGTAAACCTTAACCACACAGAATTGATTTCCGTGTCTATAGACAAGAACTATTTTGCATGGCTATCAATTATCTATAATTTCCAGAGTAGTAAAATAGCTCAAAGGCAATGAAGGGCTAGGATGAAATAACCCAGCGGGGTACTTTAAAGTGCATTGTTTTCTGTAGAAGATGCTTAGTAATCTTTTCTGTGTGATTCCAATTTTCTTATACTCTGAAAGTGGAGATGTTAAAACAGGCCGTTATCATCTGCTGTACTTTCTGACTCTATCTACATTCCCACTTATTAAAGTTCAGATCCGTGGAACCTGGAATTTCTGCCTTCCTTCAGACTGTAAACACACCAACCTAAGTTTCCCATGGTCACCATGCAGTGCCTGCTTTCACCCCTGGGTCAAAAAAAAAAAAAAAAAAAATGACATTTTCCCAAGAAAGAATGGATTCTTAGGAAACATTTACCCACTAAGTTAAGAGGCTGTTGAAGCTAGATATTAACTAGATGGCTTTACTCTTTGGAATTGTCAAAATATCCCTCCTGTGGAAGAAGCTAGGTTTGAGACTTTTTGCCTGTAAAACCTTTGTCTATGGACCATGTTTTGTTCTTATTAACTCCTCACTGTATTTGGGGTTATATCCCTCTCGACTCATGTCTAGTCTGTATCAATAGACAGATGCTGTGGCCATAGTTTGTGAATGACTTAGTAGATCTGTTCAGATGTGGATATGGATGAGGGTGGCTCACCCATCATCAAGGTGGGACCTCTGCTCAAAGCACGGAGGAACCAGAGGGAGCAGAGGGAGCTCATGCTGATGAATGAGCAAAGGCAGGCACTGCCTCGGTGTGGCGGGAGGTCTCCTTGGTATAGCACTGTCATCCCAGCTCCTAGCCTGGAGCCTTGGGAGCCTTGGGGAGCAGGAAGCTTTCCTCTGCTCATTCTGCGGGCGTGATTGCCTCCTAGCAGATGTGTGTGCACAGCTTCTGTATGTACCCATTTGCTTCCACGGAACTCTGCTTCATGCTGTTGTCACTGATGAAAATCCCTCTCGGTGAGCTCAAGTTATGGTACCACACGGACTCATGGTGATGGCTTTTTCAGGGAGGGCCGTGCTACTCCACCACATCCCAGAAAATCATATCATTTTCACTGTTAGCGGCTCCTGCTGAGATCTCCCTAACTCCTCTCACATACAAAATCCAGCTGTGCTACTGAGAGAAGTTGCAAAGTAAAAGACTTGGGCCAATATTTTTCTTCCTTGTAAGCCATCTGGAGCTTTTTGTTTTTAATTTTTTTGGGGAGTAGGTTGGTAAGGGTGAGGCTCCCAATGAGATCAGCCTGTTCAGCCTACCCCCTCACCCCAATTTGTCTAAACTCTTGGGTACACCCCAGCCTGCTTGATGTATGATGTAGTCTTCTTTTAAAATCATACCTCAAGATTAGTGCTGGTTACTGGGTCTCAGCTCTGAGCTTTGGGGTAAATGGGAACCAGCCAGTTTAGAGGACTTAACAAACATACCAACAGTGGCCACTAGCTTAATTCACATACTAACAGTCCCCTGACTCAGCTCAGCTTATGTTCGCTGTTCCTTTCATTCTCCATTGTGTATGCAGGGCTGAGATGAAAAGGACAGATCCTAAGTGTTTAGTCATTTGTCACAGTAGACAACTTTTGCTCCCGTTGCATTCAGAGCCCAGGTCTCTAGGAAGGACCTGTCTGCCCACAGTGATGATGAAACCTGCAGTCTGGAACTTACCTGCTTTTCTTAAGGGCCTTTGGAGGACTGAGACAGTCAGCCTTTTGGTTTTAAACTCTGAAAAACAAGTGATCTGCCAATAAATAAAATGACAGTTGTAGATGGTGCCTCTCCCTGTTCCCTACTCTTTTCAGTAACAGAGGGTGCATGTCCCCAGGAGTGTGGAAGGAAATCATGGTGGAATGTACAGGAAAGGGATGCTCAAGGAAGGCACTCAGGGAAGAACATAGGGGTGTCTGTCTCTATGTGGGTTTGCCAAAGGTCCAATCACTTCATCTCTTTCATTCCCTGGTACTTCACAACCAATCAAAAGATCATAGAAAACATCTCCCCGACTGAGAGTGGGGCCATCTAACTAGCTGTGGTTTATTAACCTATACATTTCTATAGTTTCAGACTTTCTTCTTTTTATTCTCGATGGCACTGGGTATTGAACCCAGAATCTTATACATGCAAAAGAAGCACTACATCTCTATCAATGAACTACACCCCCAACCCCTGTATCCCATTTTATTTTGAGACAGGTCTTGCTAGTTCCTGAGGCTGTCCTTGAACTTGCCATCCTCTTGATTTGGCTTCCCAGAGTGCTGAGATTACAGGCCTGCACCACCAAGTCTATCCTTGGACTTCCCTACAGAGCAAATTCAAGTAGGGCCAGCCACTATCGGTAGCCTCTCTCTCCTGGTCTTCCCTGTTTTTCCCCTGCTCTTTCCTTGCCATGGGGACCTCCTCACTTAGCCTGGGGTCCAGACCAGAGCTGCACAAATTTGAGCTGCTGATTGGATCTGGAATCATGAGGAGAAGCCACAAGCAGTACCAGGTGATAGAAAGAAAGGTTTAGCTTCCTTATGTAACTCTGCAACTCTTGCACCCAGCCTCACTATTTAAGAGTCCACATATTATCTCATGCAGGCAGGTGCAATAAGGTATAAATACGAGGATGTCTCAAATGCATGTTATTAGGACGTTTTTGGAGCCAGTTGGAGGGACACAGGCTGGGAATGTCAATCATAATGACCACCAGTGTGTAAATCTACTTTCTATTCTTTGCCTTGGGAAACTGCTGCTCAGCTCTGGGATTCTAATTCAGGTTACTGTTGCTATTATTATTATTACTTCCCTTCTAGAAAATGTATGAAATTTCATTTTCTTATTGACTCAAGAGGTTGGGAACCCCCAAATAATACTGAGTAAATCAAAACCAGGGTGTTGTAGATATATGGACTGAAGAGAAAGCAATTCTGAGAAGCGGGGCGTGGGAGGAGGTAGAGACATTCTGAACCTCTAGGAGGTTGTCAGAATGTTAGAAGAAACTGAGAAGCCACAATGAGAAAAGCAATATCATATCTCTGTTGCAACGAGTTTTCCTGGTGCTGAAAGGGCGTTATTATTCTTGGAGAAGAGAGCTCTCTTTTCTCCCCTCCTTTTTGATTTAGACTTTGGTGAGCCAAAGTACTCTGGTGTTTTAATGGTCTCTTTTAAAGATGGAAAGGGCCCTTACGTGTCAGAACACAACCTGTCCCAGCCAGCACGGGGCTTTGTTTGATTATGAAGCTTGTTTGGGATAGATGATATTTTTATAGCTTCTGCTTTGCTTCACCGATGGCCATATTGATGTCGCTCTCCAGGACAGGGCTAATAAATAGTTTATAAAACTATCAGGCCATTCTCCGGGGTAATCTTCCACTGTGCCTTCACAGGCTGCAGATCGCACACCCAGAGAAAGCTGGCTTCTCAGACAGGCCAGTCACAGGGTGGATAGCTGTGCTGTATGCATGTGGGTGTGCTCACCATGTGCGTACATTCGTGCATGTGTGTGTGTACCTATGAACATGCATACTGTGGGGGTGTGTACCTTTGTACATGCATACTGTGGGGGGGGTGTACCTGTGTACATGCATGCTGTGTGTGTGTGGGTGGGTGTACCTGTCTGTGTACATGCATACTTCAAAAGAACCACCTGAACTTTGCTGTGGACATGTTGGAAGAAAAATGGAGAGTGAAATACTGAGGTTGAGTGTTTCATTAATGCTCCCCAATTTGTGCTTAGACACTGCGACTGCTGGGAAGGCAGAACAACTTTGGAAAACCCTTCCAAATTGGCTTAAGCCACTGTGACTGCACCATTATTTGCTCAAAGTCCAGAGGGAGGGTATGGGGACCAGGCAGAAGGGCAGTGAGGAGCATGCTGGCACCTAGGGGCCTGTCACACAACTTTTGGAGGGGGATATGGATGCTAGCTTTGCTGCTGTGTCCTTTAGGGACACCTTTTAGCAACATATTTGTTGCCAAGGGAGCAGAGTAAGGGTGCAGTTCACACTGACCTCGGATATTTGGGTGCTGGGCTGTGGTGGTCCTGGGATCTGTACTAAGACAATGCCTCCCAGTGCTAGGAAGCACTTGCCCCTGGACAGCTACGGTACAGACACCTGTGCATACAGACACCTGTGCATACAGACGTCTGTGCATACAGACATTTGTGCATTTCCTTCTTCAACCCCAAATGTCCAGTGTATCATGTTACTATGGTTTTAGAGGCTTAGAAATATCCTCAGAGAAGTTTTCAAAGCAAGCAAAGAAAAAAAACGGCAGACTAGCCACAGCAACATCAAGAACATAAAACACAACCTAAACTTGCCTCTTGGTTTCTCAGCTAGAAAGTGGCAGAGCCAGAATTTTTATTCAATTTGTGTCCTGCACACTGAGCAATCTGAGCAAACCATGTTTAAAAACTTAGGATTTGCCCATGCTTAGAAATCCCACTGCTCACAGCACTCACCAGAACATCTGAGATGATATCTGAAACAGCTCTGGTTTGTGGATCTGAGACTTATTGTAACTTTATTTTCCCTGGGAGAGAAGACCATCTAAGTTGGTATTTTATAACCCTTATGAGTGAGGCCTGTAGATAGTCACAAAAATAACTCAATGGGTCTTTCTTATGCTGAACCTTATCCACCAAATGGGAATGGAGGCTGTCTTGAATTTTTCCAGAGAGTTCTAAAAACCAAGGCAAAGCACGCTGTCCGTTTACTCTGTGGAATGGGTATCTTGGTATCCAGGGTTTCTCTGGTTGTTTACTATTCTTCTCTTTGTAGCTGTAGTGACATTCTCTGGTGCATTCCCAACACACTGCCAAAGCCAATGTGCAGTATAGCAGTGTACTCCCCTGGCTGCTGTACTTAGAGCTGCCTTCATTACCGAGCGTTCTGAAGGGGCTAGCTAGCCTCTTCTTTCTGATGATCCACTCAGGAGACAGTGAAGTAGCTCTTCTTTTTTAAAATTATTATCATCATTCATTCATTTGCTATACACAGAGTCACTGTGGGGCTCAAACATAGGTCACAGGTGATCAGAATCACAAGCAGCCCTGTCTGCACTTGAGACACTACGCTGTGACGGCTCTTCCATCCCTCCTTAACTCCCTGGCTCCGAAGTGCCACACATGGATGCTCGGACAAAGGGAGTACTACTGTGGAGACAGAACTCCAGGGGTTGCCTCAGTAGTGCTTATTGGCAGGGATATGGAGAGGTCATGCTAAGGGGAAGCCTTTGTCACAGGAGTAAGAGGACCAATTGAGAGCGGTGTTCTCGGTAAAGCTGGATGGAAATGTTCTGGAAGTCAAAGTACTAGAGAAAGTCTCTTTGTAGCTTGCTTCTGGTTCTATCTTCTTTTAAAGATCATTTGACCATTTTGCTGGGACTGGATGGCACCATCTTTGCCTTATTTCTTACATGGAAGTGTCTTCTATTAGCACACATCATCTTCAACAATCAAGCAAATAGTAGCTGCTTCTGTACATTCAACAAAGGCAGACACCACTGTCATCTACACCTAGAATAATTCTGGTCCCCATGATTTCTTATGTAAATTGTGACTTCATGGCGATGACCTCAGGCCCCATGCATCTACAATAGCTGTCCTTTTCTAAGATTTTACATGAGCACAGGGAGCCATGTAGAGCCTAGAACCAAGAGGAGATTATCATCATTTTGTTTTTTCCACTTTCTCAAGAGTTTTCAGAGAAATGGGGGACAGTATCAGACAAATGCACATTCTTCATTTCCATGAGTGGAAACCCCAAATGCAGTTGTTTTAGGAACTCTGGCTATTCATAGGAGTCATCTGGCAGATTTGAAGAATACACAAACAAGTGAAAGCAATGGTAGTTGAAGCTCTACACAAGATAGTCTGACATGATTGATAGGGGGCAGAGCGTGGACATCAGTAGGTTTTGAAAGTCCCAATGGCTTCGATGAGCAGCAACCTTCATAATAAGAATCCTTCTCCCTTCCTTGGGCTGTAGACTCTCATCCTTATTTCCTCCTTCCAGCTCTCTGCAGACTGCGACCTCTCTTTTACAAAGCACTGCCCTTGAAAGGAGATGCTACTTTGGCACAATGAAGACCTCATGCTCTGTGGGGTTTTCTCAGTGCTTAGATGTTGGACTAGGCCACTTGACCTGTAGCTGTCTTATAGTGGGACAGTTCAGTTACAACCTTTTTGGTTTCCAGGAACCAAACACTGAGAAAGGCAGAGAGGCAACAGAGAGACAGGCTAGTATCAGCTAATACCTTTTCAGCACTGTGTGTTTTATGCCAACCTAAGTCTGTGGAATGATAGATTTAAAGAGAATTCATAACACTGAGTCACACCTTTAACTCTTAAATTTACCATGAGAAACTGCTTTTCTTGTCACTGACACTCCTTCAAATGCTAAGACTTTTCCTGAACTTCTCAGCCGTTGTCTTTCCTGGAAGTGCAGAGTGGCAGCTGGACCAGAAAAGAACAGATTGCTTCCTTTCCAAACACACCAGCTGGGATGTAAAGGCAACACGTGACAGGATTGTCCCTACCATCCCAGCCCCGGTGAGAAAGCGAGGGGTCAAGAGCCAGTGAGATGGGGACTTGTCCTACCCCTTACTCCCTCACACAGGAAGTAATGTAAATTCTGAACCCTGGTGGCCCAGGCTCCTAAAGATCCAAGATTTCCTCCTGGAACCTGAGTCTCTGGTCACGCCTATGCTTACATGGATCACTCTGAGGGCATATCCCTCCCTGCAGTCTCTCACACTGGCCCTCTCCCCTTTCCCCCATTGCTCTCTCCTTGCTGGCTTCAGGAACCTCTTGTGGATCCACTGATAGGCAAAGAACCCAATTTCACACCAAACTTTATCAGTTAATTAATTAGCTTTTACTGAATATTCCACTGAAAGGAACTAGCCGCTGCTCATAGCCTTTCTGACCAATCTGGTGGGCACAGTGTCCTAGGGTTTGGGGTCACTTGAAATGCAATTAATACATAGGTTGAAATAAAAGTATTTTTTAACATTACAGGTTTTTTTAAAGTCAGAGTATTTTTGATGCTATATTTTTTTCCTTTTTCATGTGTATGAGTGTTTGCCTACATGTGTATATGCGTACCACATGCATGCCTGGTGCTCATGGGAGCCAGAAGAAGATACACAATCCCCTAAAACTAGAGTCACAGATGGTGTGAGCTGACATGTGAGTGCTGGGAACTGAACCTGGTTCCTCTGCTGGAGGAGCCAGTGCTCTTAACTACTGAGACATCTCTAGTCTCATATTTTTCATTTTAGAAAATATTACTAGTAGGATTTTAAAAACTAAATATGTGTCTTAAAAGGTAGATAGCTTATATATATTTTTATTGGATAGCTCTGGCCTACAGTATGAAACAAAGAGTTAGATATTGCTTTCTCCATGGCTTCCTTCTATGCCTACCCCTGGCTGTCTCCTTCCTGGTCCTGTGAGACAAAAAGATGAATAAGATAATGCCATTCTCTTTTTGTTCTTTATGACCTATTTTACTTTTTTGTGAGTCTTCCAAAGTTCTACACAGTGCCTAAATCAGAATAGGAACTTAACAAATAATTATAGACTGGGTTATTTATGGAGATTTTGTTTATTCTGCATTATCTAGTATGGCTTTATGTAGACCTTCTAAAATTAAAATTGTTCCTTTCTTTCATAGGGCTTCAGGTTCATTTCACTTATAAATTCACCTATTTTTTTCAACCCCCTCAAGGTTAACAGAAGGGCAGCTGGTCAGGCTGTAATTTTATTGATGAGTAAGAGAACCACACCACAAATGAAGGAGAAATGAGGCCACGATCAACCACGGGTCCTCTAATTGAACACACTACATCTGTCAGTTCATGAACAAAAAACCAATATTAGGGATGATTCAAGGGAGGTCACTGGTACATGGTATCTGGTCACATTTTCAGTGCTCTTAAATACATAAGTGCATTTGGAGATGTAGCTTAGAATCCAGGTACTGGACAGGGAAAGGGGAGCTCCCCTCCCCTACTTTCTAGTCCAGAATCTTTCCTTTCTTTAATTCTTGGCTTCTCTCTCTTTTAGGGGAAACCTCTTCTCTCCTCCTGCCTTCCTGATTCCTCTCAATCCCATTTCTTTAAGCATGTCAAGTTTGGAAGCAACTTCGTAACACATGTCTTTGGCAAAGCACACATTTTGCGTGTCATCTGCTCCATTATTTTGAGTTATCAGTTGTCTTTTGAACTGATTTTTGCATATTATGGTGTTCATATTTCCCCATGGAGTCAGTCAGCTCTTATCAGGAAAGGCTCTTCATACTTTCAGAATGGGCAAGTGGGAGACTCAACAAGTCAGTGCATTTAAAAGTATTAAGACATCTCACAAAAGAGCAAACTCTCTTAAACATTCCTCACGGCACCAAATCATTTGCTAACTGGAGACAAGTTTCTTTGAGGTTATTAATAGTTTTAAAATAATTAAGCAAGTGGAGCTACATTAATGAGTGTATTCTAAATGGATTCTATTTAAGGGGATGCTCAGTACTCTGTCCCCCAGTTGTCGCTTCTTTAGCAGCCGAGAGTGGTTCCTTTGCTATGACCATCCTCTCTGTCCTCAGCCTCACTCCACCTTTGATTCTGACACTTCCCATGGAGGACTTTCACAGATCACAACCACTAATGCACACCCAGGTGGCAAAGATTCTGTGGGCGAGAGTCTCCTGGAGCTGTTTCACTCTAATTTATATTCCAGCGTTTACTCCAATGTATATTCTACATAGCCAACTGAGTGGCATTTTTAAGGTCACTCCAGGGTTGAAGCCGATGTTGAGAGTGCAATATGGCCTGTCAGAGAACACACAGATACCTTACATCGGCATCATCATGCCTCCTGCCTAGGCCAGTTTCTAGCTCATGTCCCATGCCTCCGCCCCATGCACCCTATGCTCAGTCAGGGAAAACTTCTTAAGCAAAAAAACAAAAACAAAAACAAAAAACAAAAAACCTTGCTTGATTCATCTCTCCAATTTCAATCATACTTTGTTACTTAGACCCGTCTCTGGACTGTTTTCATTTCTGGTGAAATTTCTCGTTGTTCTAGGAGAACTAATGCCCAGCTCCTTGTATTCTGACCTTCTTTGTCTATGTCTCTACTTATTAAATTGGAAATGTTGCATTTAATTATTTCCCACCCATAAACTCCGAGCTCTTGAGAAAGGACCCAGGTCTACAACCTTTCATTGTGTAGTGCTATCTCATTTAAATCAGGTGGTGGCTCTAATGATGATACAGTCCAACAGAGATGAGGATGGTACCTCTACTGAAAGGCTCACCAGTTTTGTCTGGTGCTCACACTTAATTCTATATATTTTCTTGTAGGACCATGTTACTATCCTCATCTCACATAAGATGAAAGCAAGACTTTGTTATCGCTGCTATATGTGCTGGCTTGAATAGGTTTTGCCCCCATAGACTCAGGTGTTTGAATGTTTGACCCAGAGGGGGTGGCACTGTTAGGAGGTGTGGCCTTGGAGTAGGTGTGGTCTTGTTGGAGAAAGCATGTCACTGTGGAGGTGGGCTTTTAAGTCTCACATATGCTCAAACAATGCCCAGTGTGGCAGTTCACTTCCTGTTGTCTGTGGATCAAAATGTAGAACTCTCAGCTCCTTCTCCAGCACCATGTCTGCCTGCATGCCATCATGCTTCTCACCATGACAATAATGGACTACACCTCTGAAACTGTAAGCCAGCCCTAATTAAATGTTTTCCTTTGTAAGAGTTACCGTAGTCATGGTGTCTCTTCACAGCAATAAAAACCCTAATTAAGGACACCATGAAACATAACTGAGCCAAAATCTGACCCTAGGTATGTTTAGGTCCTGTTGAATGTGTCAATTCCTCATTCATATGTATGTGTTCTGTGCCTTGCGCACAGATGGTAGTAAATAACATGATATTTAACCGAACAAGATGAAACTTCCAGTTCTAGAAAGACTCCCTCTGCCCCCCCCCCCATTGTCTCAACACTTTTTCTCCTGTTCCTTTCTCCCTCCATTCACCCTGTCCTCCTGAGTAGCAATGTAGGTCATCTTCAAGGCTGGGTACATGTGGGCTTATTTACACTATTAACATCCAGCTGCCCCTGAAGCCTCCTATGACATCTTCCACACACCTCTTTTGCACTTGACATTTTCAGTGTCTGTTCTCAAGGACTGCCTTTATTCTTGTGACATGGGACCATGTGTAGCGGACAAAGCAGATGAGCCTCTGAAAAAAGGTGCCATCCCCATGCCTGTTGGTCCAAGTCATCATCATACCCACCATCTGAAAGACCTAGGCTATGGAGTACCCAGAGTCTGGGGAAGACACTACATCTGGCGTGGGATATCTGAGGGAAATAATCTATGCACACTATGTCTGTTAACTTTATTCCGCTGTGACAAAATTCTATCTATACAGCTACAGCTCTGTAAGGCATTCAGGGCAGGAATAAATCTAGATACACCAAGCTCTTTGTCCATCTGCTTTCTTTCTCTGGGATGAAATCCTGTCTACATAGCTTCAGTTCAGTCCTGACACTCAGTTCCTCTTTGCCCTCTTTTACTGTCCTCTCATAGTCCTGCTAACAACTAAGCTCTTATGCTTCCAGCCTCATCTTCGTCCTCTGTTTCTTCACCCTCCATCTCTACTTGCTCTCTACTCCTGGCTCTGATGAGCTCTACAAGAGTTCTGCCTTACCATCTACAAAACCCCTGTCCTGTCCCTGCTCCCTGATCATGCCATTCAGTCTGCCTCTACAGAAAATGCCTGGTCCTTCTTGCAGGGGCCACGAGGTTCTCTGCCTCCTCAGAAATGTTGCTCCACCCTACCTTCCATCTTGATATGTAAAAACCTCTTTTGTTCTCAGTCATTTGCTCTGGAGAGCCACTAGGCTTCATGGCAAGGGGATGGTCCGAGTTTCATTTGCACAAGAAACAAAGCTATGCATCTAGCACCTGCTTGGCTTTGCCTACGTGACCTTATCCAAGTACTGGCCCGAGCAGGAAGTTCACACACATATTCTATGGGAATTGTGAGCACAAGAAATTCATAACAAGGCACAGCTGAATATTAAGCTGTGTAACACCAAATAGTCCATGCTAGATGGCTTCCCACTTGACTGACCCTTGGCCTGGTCAAGGTATAGCTTTAATACACAGCTGGATTCCTTATAACATATTCTTGAGATTTGCCACACTGGACTGAATGGCAGGCCATGCTCTTATCCCTCCCCGGCCTGCCCTCACCATTTTCTGTATGTCAGCACAAAGCTCTTACATGTCCTCAATGTAAGAGCATAGAGACACAAACTATTCTCAAAACAGGAAAATGCCACACACAGCACAATATATTGACCTCTTCTGTCAATACTTCCAGTGATACTCATTTTGATAAAAGAACCTGGTTGATGCCTGATAGCAGGAAGTGGATGGAGAAGGCTCTTTGGGCTGGCCTTGTGGACATTGGAGGCAGAGAGTACTAGAAGAACATCAGGCCTCACTCTCCATTTCAGATGTGATGAAAGAAGGCCCAGAGCATTTTTCAATGCACATAGACATGCAGAACTAAACCCAAGTCAGAAAAGGATTTCAAACAGCATGGGGCACTTTGTAGACCCACCCTTAACTGAAATCTCTAGCAAAATGAGACCCCAGTCTTGAGGACTCTAGACAATCTCTTATATTAAGGTCTACTTTGAGGACTCAGCCGTCTCCATTGATCCATACTAAAGAGTGAAGCCATTTGGTTTCACGATTGAATGGAGTTCTGATTCAGATGGTGACTATATAGAATTCACGTGTGGTTTCTTCCAAGCAGGCCTTCCCCTATTCCAAGGATTCCAAATTGTCCCTAGAATAAGAGATGACTTCCAGGGTTGGCCAGAGTCTTCAGGACAGTCTAGGTCACAGTGAGGGAAGATTGCTTGTTGTACTTCTATAGACCGCTTTCAGTTGCAAGGCTCCAGTCATCTTCCCTAGTGGGTGAGCACCACGATTTCTTAGTCAGCTTCAGTTTTCAAATGAACACAGTCCAGAGTCATCTGAGGGAGTCTCAATTGGGAACATTGTGCCTGCATCATCTTGTACCTGGCTTGAGTTATTACATCCCTGAGATCTTACTATGCTAGTGTACTACAATGTAGATAAAATAAATCTCAAGGGTAGTCAGATTCCTGGTTACCTGGATGCTTGCTGGTCTTCTAACTGCTCTGCCCTTGGCTTGCTGTTTTTGCTTGTTTGCTTGCATGTGGCTGCTTTATACCTGCATTCAGGGCTCCTACCTCAAAACTGCACCCCTGCCCTTCTCTGAAATGGATGTTGGTCACTGCAAGGCACAGGGATGCAGTCATTCAGACACGGTACATCAAGCAACTGGCAGTCAGCAGAACACGTGTACAGGGTTCCTCTAGAGATATGCATAAACTGCATAAATGTTAAAGGATTACATTTTGTCTTCAGATTTAAGGGAGGGACAGAGTAGGCCATGCTAATAAAATGGTCCTTAAGAGCAAGGGGCGTTTTAGCTAGGGTGGCAGGGGCTCTACTAAGTCCATTCAAATCAACTTCCTGCTGCTTCCCATGAGGGAAGGGTAATTCAGACCTATTCCTGCTCGAACATTGTGTGTGTGTGTGTGTGTGTGTGTGTGTGTGTGTGTGTGTGTGTGTGTGTGTGTGTATGTGTGTGTGTATGTGTGTGTATGTATGTGTGTATGTATGTGTATGTGTGTGTATGTGTGTGTATGTGTGTGTGTATGTGTGTATGTGTGTGTGTGTGTGTGTGTGTGTGTGTGTGTGTGTGTGTGTGTATTCCTTTAGCTGCTATAGCATCTGATGTTTGCATTCTTCCTGGGCAATGGATACTTTAAGATTATGCAAAGTTCTGAACATGCTATTTCTAGGGAGGAGAAAAGGACAAGCTGATAAAAAGATTGAATTTATTTACAAGGCTTAAGTAAATGGAAAGATACAATAACATATAGACAGTGTTTCATATGCAAATCTAGAGGGGTGCCACTATTTTGCCCAATGAACATATATTCATTAAGAACATGTGTTCCAGTCCCTCAGTCATTGGATGGGGTTTCTAGCACGACAATCCAGGTTGATCTCAGTCCTCTGGGGAGCCTTTGCCCTGGAGGAGATGGGAATAGGGGGTAGGCTGGGGGGAAGGGGAGGGGGCCGGGAGGGGGGGAGAACAAAGGAATCCGTGCCTGATATGTAGAACTGAATTGTATTGTAAAATAAAATTAAATTAAATTAAAAAAAAGAAGAACATGTGTTCCCCATGCACACAATTCAGCTCTCAAGGCTGGCACATATTCTCTCAGAGCCCACTTCTTATTCCAGTCCTGTTGCCTTTTCTTTTTCTTCTTCTATTTTTTTTAACCTGGGTGGAGGGATGGGAGGGAGAGGTCCAGGTAATGTACTTACAGGAATGTCCCCTCCTAAGCAGTGAGTTCATTGCATATCTGTATTTGCACAAATTCCAATTAAGCTTTAAGTGAAAACTAAAATTTCAAAAATTTAGATTTCCTTCACTGTAAGTGGAGTTGGTTTTCACTTCTATGCCTGAGAATGGAAAATAATTGAAATGGGTGGAATTTCATTTCTCTGCCTGCTGTGGGAAGACATTTTCAATAATGCATTGAGAATCTCTGCAGAGGTGTGTGGCTAGGGCTGGCAGAGATGCCCAGAGCAGCCAGAGCAGGGCTGAGGTGGGAAGAGGGGGACTTCTGTTTGAAAATGGTTTCAGAAGGTGTCCTGTGCTCTGGGCGACCAGCGCTGGAGGGAAGAGCTGTGGCGGCAAGGAGCAGCGTGGGGAGTCTGCTAAGACCAAGCCTGATTCTGTCTTGGATGCTTAGCCAGACAACTGCTTATCAGGAGCCCTCAGATGGAAGACAGGAAATTAATGTTGGCTTGCAGGTCCATTTGTGCTGAGCTGCCCACGGTTGCTTGGGAGAGCGCAGCACCCAGGCCTGGCCACACCTCACGTTCCTGAAGCAGCACCAGCATTTTCTAACACAAATTTAGACCTGAAAAAAGAGACCTGCTTTGAGAGTATCAGAGCCCTGGGTCTCAGCTGACTTCAACATGACCACTTGAGAGATGGAGAGATTGAACCCTTTGTCACCTTCTGTGTGAACACAGTTAAAGGACATTGCTGTTCATTTGGCTGAATGTCATGTGTTCAGAATCAGGGGTTTGAAATCACCAAGGTCCTCATTCTAGTCTTTCCTGCAACCCTGGCTTCCAGCAGCCAGCAGGGCTGGAGAACAAGACCTTGACTGTGAAACATCCCAGGTTTAGGCCATAGTGATGCCTTTAATTCACCGGCTTAATGTGCATGCTGTAGAGTTGAACACTTTGTTGGTGTTTTGCTGTTTACTGGGCAAGAAAAAGTAGGAGATTTACTTAAAGGTGGTGTGCCTCAGTTCTCTCAAGTACAAAATGGAGACAGTATGCCTTCATGGAGTTCCTGTAAGATGATCTGGAAAAGAAGAGTCAATCACCCCCCTTTAATCCTTCCCACTGACTAGAGGCAATATGCAGAGGGCAAGCACATGGGGAGAAACAGAACATTAGAACTTTATTGCTCTTGGTGTTAAATTAGAGAATGCTGTGTCTGCAGCTACAACTGAGCTACCTAATATCCCCAAAATGAAACTCACACAACCAAAAATGTAGCCTCCTGGCTCAATGCCCTTCTGTGGCCTTTACCACATGTGAGAACACGGGCGCACATACCCATTTCAACATGGGGCTGCAGAGCCCCTCACAACACAACAGAGTGGGAAGAGGAGTCTAAGGTAACATTGAGGAAAGTGAGTTCAACAGCCATTCTCCGTATTTATGAAAGTATTTTCCTGATAGTCATTTTTATCCTTAAAACATTTCTAAAGGAATTAATTTGTGAATCACTTTTCTTTTTTAAGGCTAAAGATAAGACAACAAAACCTCTCAGTCCTTGTATGTGCCTTTAGTTTCCTGCTCCCTGTGCTGGGATTCATTGCATCCCCAAAGACAGAAACTGCTCTCCAGACTTCAGTCTGCAGGCCTGGGGTTTTGGTGCTGTCTGTGCTCAGTGACCCAAGCCTGATACTCAAGCAGACAGAAAAGGCTGCTCATCCTAGAGGGAAGTGTGCGTTCCTGTGGGACGTGGACATCAAGGCCACAATATTCCAGACTTACTTGTGGAGCTCCAGCCTCAGGCCATATTTACAGGCTCAGAGAATTTCAGAGAGCCACTGTAGCATTTCAGAAATAACCTTTAACTCAAGGTTAGGCAGAATACCTACATCTTACCTCTGCAATATAATCTTAGGCAATTACTCTCTCGGTCCCATTCTTCTCATCTACAAAATGGAGGCAACAATAGCTAAAGGACTCCTAAGAGGAACAAATAAAGTAAATGCATTGATTGAAGGTCTTGACAGTGGAACATATTTAGATGTATATACACTTGGATCTGAAAGAAAGGTGGTAAAAAGGAACCATCCAATGACTTATGTTCCCCCCCTGCCCCGCCCCGCCTCTAGCCACCCACCCATCCCTGATTAAATTGAAAGGAAGTAATTTAGAGATATGGAAGCCAAGTGTTGTCCAAGCTCACTTAGATAGCCACATTTATCTTTTCTGCATGACCTTAGAACTTCATCTAAAAGTGACCCAAGTTAATACAGAAATCTAAAGAATACAGGAAATGTTTGATTTGTGGGATTTTTATACCTGAAAGTACAAATCATGCTTTATTTGTTACAAAATGTGTGACTATCAACTCCTGTGTGGATCATTTAGCTCATTCTTCTCTTTTCTCTTTAGCAAGAACAAACTGTTAAGAACACAAGGACTGTTGGCCAGAGTAGCTGACTGATTGCATCTGTGCAGGCCTGAGTTAGGAGAGTGCTGGTGAGCACAAGGGAGATGGCCAGAAGCGACAATTATCTGGCAGTGCAGACTAACTCAGAAACAGAATGGAGCAAAGGATAAATAAGGGTGGAGCATCGGAGTGGCTGCACCTGGGGCCGGAACAGGGGACTCTGGAGCACTTTGCAATAAATGGAACATGGGAGGCAAGGAGTAAAATTTGTGGCTAAAGGGATACATACATTTAAAAATCCTATGGGATAGCTGTCCATATCTACATCTGCATCTCCATCTTTATCCAAATCTATACCAGCATCTATAAACTCTAAACTTGGGCATACATCTGAAACCAGAGAGACATGAAAGTCTTCTGCATGAAAGGAAGTAAGAAGAGCTATGGAAATGAACAGAGTACTCCAAAAATCTTGAGCAATTGCCAAAATTACCAGGGCAGAGGAGTGGGTGAAGAAACAGACTGTCCAAGAAGTTTGATGGTCGTGGTCTAAAGGCATTGGTATCATGGGAGAAGGACATTCTTCAAGGTGATCACTGTTCCAGGCATTCCAGAAGTCTGAGAAATGATGAGGAAGAAAAGAACTTTGTCTTTGATAATTAGGGACTTATCAAAGACTTAGAATACTTTCCAATGCTAGTGTACTGGGGATGAAGGAATGGATGGTGTATGCATGAGGTGCTCTCTTAAGCAGACTTTTTAAAAGAAGAGGAAAACGGATGTAGATCTTTTTTCGTTTCTGCTTTCATTGTAAAGAAAAGCTCAGTCTATCATCTAATACGTACAATTACAGAAGAGTTAAGCTGGCCTGTGGCTCAGTGGGAGAGCATTTGCCTACTATGTGTGGGGCTCTGGGTTTACCCCCAGCACCACAAAATGGAAAGAGAGTGGAAAACTGAAGGCCCACCATTGGGAAAAGCTATACAATCTGTAAGGAGCAGAGATGAAAAGCAAGAAGGACACAGTGGCCTTGGTAGGAGTCTGCTCTCTGTAGGCAGTAGGCTAGATTGAGTGGGAAGCAGAAAGGAGAGGAAGGGATACAAATGGATTGCAGGGACTCAGCGGGAAGGTCCCCAGAACAGTGGGAGAACTCACACTATGAGGGCTGAGCTGAGACCAGAAACCCAGTGAGCTCTTACTGCCTGGCATTCCTTGGTTTCTTCACTCCTTTGATTTCTCTACCCTCTTATTAGAAAGCATGTTGGAGTAGCCAAGGTCAGAATGTTTTTCTCAGTGTTCTACTTTGGGATATAGAAAGAGCCACCAATCTTCTATTAATAAGTATGTTCCTAATCACACTGACATATCTGGGTGAATTTTTAAATACCATAATTGCCACTCATAAGATATTTCCTGCAACAGAGAACTTATTTTTCTAGGCACCATGAATTTTATATTCTAGAAACCATTTCTGATTATTGGGGAGTCATTCCTACATCGAATCTCCGGCTAAATTTCATGTCTTTGGCCATTATTTACGGTGATCCATCTCCTATTTTGTTTTCAATCTTGTCATCTGTAATAGAGGATGTGGGCAACCTGAACTTCTCCTGGAGGAATGTACTCACCACACTGAGCAGCCAGAGAAGACAGAAGGCACTGTCTCAGAGGGAGCAGTTTAATGACATGGTGTCCAGGAAAGGTGTGATTATGTCAGCTGTTATTCACACCATGCCCTCCTTCTGTAGGTGAAAAATTATTTAGCAAAGAGCCTGTGCCAAAGCTAGAAACATGGTGGTGGGCAGATAGGTCTGCATCTCATACATTCATACATGTTCAGCAGAGAGAGGCAATGCGTCCACTTTTGAGCATTAAGTTCAAGCTCTTACCTCCCTGATGGGTGCAGCATGCATAACCAAGTCATCAAAGAAATAGCAAGATGGATAATGATAACCTTCTCTGGGACTGTGGATTCAAAATGCAGGTCTCTGAGGTGGAGGTAGCCCATGATGAAACCTAACCACACAAGGAGGACACTAATATCCTGTCATGTCAACAATTAAAATTCCTCCGCCTGATTCCCACCCCATACCCCCAGGCATTTGTCTAGTCTATAAAACCCAAAGTCTGGACATTTCTGTTACAACATAAATCAAGTTATGTAAGAAGTATATGCATTTCGGGAAAACAGTACTTCCCAAGTGAGTCCAATCCTGGAAGGCTTTTGAAAGTTGGTAGCATTTACTGATAGTCACCAGCAGCCACTCCCCTGACTGGACAGGCTGTAGAGGATGCACAGCTCACTTCCCAGGATGCAGAGCAGTGGAATGGCTAATTATGAACTAACTCAAACCAGTTCTTAAGGCTTCTAAAATCATAGCTGTCACATGATCTAAGGTGAAGAGACCCAGGTTTGCTATGAGTAAATATAAATATTCAGAGGCAAATTAATATAAACATGGACAGGGGATGCCAATGGGGGAAAGTCTGTTCCCTTGTCTTTCATGGCAAATGAGGTAGAAAAATCCAAGAAAAAAAAAAAGAAGGTTCAAGTGGAAACTGACTAATTCTGTTTGTTTATTTGTTTGTTTGTTATGCTGGTTTATAAGGCTATTAGAGTAAAAACCCGCTGGTCAAGAGAATAGATTGTCAGGCCTGGGTGGAGACCCGACTGACTGTCCATTTGGGTTGTTTCAATCCCTTTGGCTAAGGGACTACCCTTGGAAAGTAGGCTCAGCTTAAGCCACGCTGAAGAGGCTGGCAGAACAATTAGTTCCTAATGAGACACTGGACTCCTCCCACCCCTCAAATCCCACCCCTAGTGCAGAAGTGTAAAATGGACTGTAACAACATAGGGGCCGAAGTCTGCTTTTCCCTTTTCTTCTTTCTCTCTCCTTTCAAAGCACAATTTCGTTAACAGTTTGGGCCTTTCCCTCCATATTTTGGATGTCCTTTCTTTCTCTAAAGCTGCCCTTCCGGCCTCATTGCTACTGGAGGGTCACTTGTCTGACCTCCATGTCAGCTTAAATGGGGTGGCTTTTTTCTCTTCTCCCCTCCACTTGCCTCCTCCAGGGAGCTGCTGCCAAGGTTTACAGCTTGCCTGCTTGATGGCTTTTCTTTGAAGCCTGAATAAAATTAACAAAACTGCCTTATTTGAGCCCAATTGTAAATTCTTCCATTAATGAGACTAATGACCCCAAAGGGGACCAGATTTCCCCTGAGCGATGGCCATCCCCAACCCTTGACTAATTATTTTTAAAAGCTTTATGACTCGTTGTCACCTGGACACTACACTCTGCTGTTAGCTTAGTCATTGGGCTCAAAACAAGTTTTCATTGATAGTATATTTTTTAAATCACATGTATTTATCCTGGGCGGGGGTTAGTCACATGTGTGAAAGTCAGAGGATGATCTACAGGAGTCAGTTTACTGTCCTTCCATCACGTGATTCCTGGAGCTTGAACTCAGGTCATTAGGTTTGGAGGCAAGTACCCTAACCCACTGAGTCATATCACTGGCCCTTTAAAAAAAATTTTAAAGTATTTATTTCTTATTTATTTTTTTGTGTAGGGATAGGTATGTGTGTGCTCATGGGCCATAATGTTCATGGGGAGGTCTGGAGATCAGGGAACCACTGTGGGAGTTGGTTCTCTCCTTCCAGTTTTTGAATTTATGTTGTCAGGCTTGGTGGTAAACACCTTTACCTACTCAACCATCACACAGGCCTAGATTTGTGGTTTTATTTTTTATGACAGGATCCTCCTCTGTCACTCAGAGTGGCCTGGCACTCCTGAGTGTGGGGATTAAAAGTCTGCTCTGCCACACCAAGCAAAATAATGGAGTTTGTAGTGTCACAATTTTGAAGAAAAATCAATCGTAACCAAAGCTGGGCATCTCTGAGACATCCAGTGAGAATGTTTCTTTCCTCTTTCATCTTCTGGGCCATTTTTGTTTGAGTCATAATTGTTTGTTTTTTATTGCTTGGTACTGAGTCACAGTCCCATAGGTGATACACAAGAGCTGTGTAAGGGAGCCACATGCCCAGATCCTGAGGTTTCACTGGAAATCTGAGGCATTCCTTAGCCAGCAGGTTCAGTTCAGTCTTGAACTGTGCATATCTGCCATGACTGTAGCTCAATGAGTTGATAGTCTGAGGCGTCAGGGGATACCCAGCATACTTTTGGGGATACAGATGGACTCATAACAAGTGATCGGTAATGAACACATGAGTGAATGATTCTTTGGACTCCCACCAGTTGGGGCTTTGCCTATGTAGATAATAGATGTGGATAAAGAAAGTTGTGCCTTATTTAGTGTTACACACAGATATAAGTTTAGCAGTAGATAAAATAGAGTTGCACAGATGTAGGTACACATTTGACATATTTCACATATTGGAGTACTGCACGTACAATAGCTAAAGTCACATTAACATTTCCAAAGTTTGTTCTTGAGAGACTCAACACAGAGTTCAAAGTAGCAGTGACTCAAGTTGAACATCTGCAGAGCCTACCCACAGCCTAGAAACTGCTCACACTTAAGAGGCTTTCCCTTACTGAAGAGCCCTGGTGCTGCTGGAATCGGCTGGCAGCAACACCATTACTCCTAAAACCAGCCATGTTCCAAATGCTGTGGAGACTCCAGAAAGATTGGTGGTTCCCTTTCAAGGAAAGGATAGGTTTCCCGTACAGAAGTGGGTACACCATTCCTCTTTTAGTTTCTGGCTTAAAAACCGCAATGACCAACTATTTAAAGTCATTACTGATTAAGTGTGAGAACAAAAGTTTCTGTGAAAAAAAAAGGAACTCCGGTCTCTTGAACTCAGATTCCATAAGAGAATGAACACAAGAGACTTGTATTCTAGCCACATGGATCTTTCATGGGAAGCTTCATGAGACAGTGGGAACTTGAGAGGACTGAGTGGACTGAATGGGGATTCGCATGTAGGAGCTGGCACCACAGCCCCCGCTTACTCATCAGAATTCATGCTTGCTGATGCTGGCTGTGTTTGTCACCCTTCAGCACTCAGGGAGCCACCCCTCTTTCCACCGTGCTCTTTAAATGCCTTTGACCCCTGCCCATCACTCACTGGTATGCCTGAGGATGGTGCTGTTTTGTGTCTATTCTTTTATGTCGGGTGGAATGAGTCAGATGGCTGTGTGCCTCCAGGAGCTTTGATGCCTCAGTGCAGGACACCCGCCCCCACCGCCCCCCGCCCCTTATAGTGGGCCACCTCTGCCTCTTCCCTGCCAGCCCTCCTTGAAAGCCCTGCAGCCTTCTGAGATCAAACACGGAGCTCTTGAGTAATCTAAGCCCAGCAGGAAGTTTCTCTCTCTCTACAGCGGGTCTAATGTTCTAGACTGTCATCTCATTAAGAGCAAGAGGAAATTTTGATTCACAGGCAGACCCTTAATTTTCCAGAGAGTAGGAATGATAACGTTTCTTCCATCCCTGCTGATTCTGCTGTTTCCCTCCTCCCTATAAATGTGTCTTCTCAGGGTCCCCAGCCTTCCTTTTGTGCTTGGAGACTTTGTCAGATGCTTTTCCCCAAGGACAAAGGTCTTT
The DNA here is from genome assembly GCF_007827085.1 of Peromyscus californicus insignis. Classification (NCBI taxonomy): domain Eukaryota; kingdom Metazoa; phylum Chordata; class Mammalia; order Rodentia; family Cricetidae; genus Peromyscus; species Peromyscus californicus. The sequence continues at coordinate 23,410,516 of NW_026294402.1, forward strand.
AACACTGAGGCTGAGGGAGGGAACACATTTATGAGAGTTGGTGAGTTTGGCAACATAAGAAGGCTGTATTTTAACTGTGAGATAGTTTGTGTTCAGGCCTGGCACACCTGCCATCCTGTGCCTCCTCTCCCATCCCCTTGCCTCCCTTTTGTGAAACTCTGATTCCACCCAGAGCATACTGGCCAGCTCTAACTGAAAAAGAATCACTGTGCCTTTCATGTGACCATAGGGGACAGGCTGGCCAGAAATACAAATATAATTCTCTGAGAAGGAATACTGCTTCAAAGTAGACACCTGTGCATGAAATCTCCACCCTGATGTATTTGCTCTATAATAGAATGCTTTGTGGATCTCAATGTGACATATTTTATTTAGTCAATAACCTTGTACTACACTGTCTGATAATAAGTAACTGCAATTTGCATGGTGTTCTTCTGGGCTGTTAGATTGTGAGTGAGTGTGTGTGTGTGTGTGTGTGTGTGTGTGTGTGTGTGTGTGTGTCTATTCTATGAACAAAACCCATCCATCTCTCACTTCTTTTTTTCAGCTCCAATGTCCTACAACTGCTTTAAAAAGCCCACTGTAACTCACAACTTGTTGTTTGAATTTCTAAAGGTCTTATAACTAAAACCCATAGCCAGATATTGGGGTAAATGCTGAAAGATCACAGAGAAAAAGGAACAAACCACAGCCATCACATCTTACCTCACCAACTCCTCAGCCTGAAAAAGCTCCTAGCTCAAAAGGACACTTCTGCCAAAAAGCCTTTAGTTCCTGTCTCCTCATGCCTTATATACCTTTCTCTGCCCAGCCATCACTTTCTGGGATTAAAGGCATGTGTGCTTCCCAGTACTGAGATTAAAGGTGTGTGCCACTATTGCCTGGCTCGGTTTTCTCTCCTAGACTGATTCAATCTCATGTAGTCCAGGGTGGCTTTGAACTCACAGAGATCCAGATGGATCTCTTCCTCCCGAGTGCTAGGATTAAAGTTGTGTGCCACCACTGCCTGGCATCTATGTTTAATCTAGTGACTTGTTCTGTTCTCTGATATTCAGGCAAATTTTATTAGGACACACACTATATCACCACAGTAACTTGTCATTAATCCTCAGTATCATGGTGAGCAATATAAGAGCTAAGTGATGTGAGTCTTCTGTAAAGGGCTCTGCAGCTTGTTGTTGTTGGTCAAAGGTGGTGACTGTAGATGAAGCACCTTTTCTCTGCTCAGGAATAGCTTTGTCTCACAGAGCTTCTGCCTCTTAGACCATGCAATGCTATGGATAGATGAAGCAGGATGCAGAAGTGAACCCCAAAGATGTTGCCTTGGAATCTTTCCCCTATATCTGTGGTTTTTACCTACCTGGCATCAACTACAGTCTAAAATAATATATGGAAAGTTCCAGAAATAGAAATGTTCATAGCTTAAAATCACAGATAGTTTTGAGTAGCATGTTGAAATCTTGTGCCTTTTTTTCTCTGTCTTGTCCTGCAATGAATGTGAATCATCCTCATGTGTCTGTCGCCCACCCACCAGTCCTGAGATCACCGTCTTGGTTATAAGGCAGACTATTGGGTACCACAGTACATGCATTAAAATAGCATTTACTTAAAAGTACCCCAAATTCCAAAATAAATACTGGAAATTCAGATGTGCCACAGATAAACTATAAATTACTTCTTTTAAGGGAAAAGAGAGAGAGACAGAGACAGACAGAGGGAGAGAGAAGAGAAAAACCACACACAACTTTTATTACTTTTATGTAGTACATGGCTATAATTACTTGATTTTATGTTGTTGTTAATGTCTTTCTGGGACTTATGCATGAGTTTATTGTAACTGAGTAGGAGTAGAGGAAACATGGTAAACACAGTATTTGGTAATACCCACAGTATTTGGTAATACCCACAGTTCCAGTCAGGCACTCATTGTGGCTTTCGGCACATATCTCCTATTGGTAAGGGTGCTTAGTTTTTACTGGGTATTAGATGCTGAACAGCTTAGATGTAAGGATTGTATGCCATCATCATAACCCTTACACTAAGCATACTGGCTTCTAGGATGATTAGCACATGACTGAGTAGTCTGTTCAAGTTCAGTACTATTTATGCATATTCCCTGCATGTAAGTTCTGGTGGCAGTTCCATGAGGATAGTACTTTCTGGTGCATATCCATAGACTGGGTAAGAGTATGATAAGAGTATCAGCTCACTCAGTGAAATCCAAAGCTTTTGTTTCTTCTTTGGTGCATGAAGTCAAAATTAGTACTTCTGTAGAGTTGTACGTTTTCAGAGAGTAAATGCATGAGGAGCGTTTTGCACAGTGCCTCATGGAGAGTAAGCTAACTGGTATCATTATTGATGGCTTTGATGACATCTATACTTCCTGCCATTTAATTCTACTAAAATTTTGATCCTTAATATTTGTTTGGTTGTTTTTTGAGGTTGTCTTGGTTGTTTCTGAGACAGGGTTTTACTATGGATCTTAGGCTGGTCTTGAACTGGTAGCATTTCTTCTGTCCCTGAATTACTGGGATTACAGGTATGTGCCACTGTGCCCAGTTTATTCCGCAATATACTTGAAGCCCGTTTCCCTTCATGCTTTCAGTTTATATTCAAGCAATATCTAGCAACCTTAGTTAAGGTACAAGCTGTGGTCTAGGTTGCAGTTTGAGAGGCCCTGGATTTAATCCCTGGAAACACACACATCATCTATACATGCACTCCATGTTGAGAGAACTGAAGAGAATATTTTGCATATATTTTAAATTTGTGCAAATGATCTGTGAGGTAGATCACTGGTAGTTTCTGTTGTGCCAGGTTAAGGGATAGCAAACTGCATTTATTATCCTTCCTGATACCCATGGAAATATTTTGTAACAGGCATTACTATCCCATTGTTTTTTTTTTAAAGATTTATTTATTTATTATGTATACAACATTCTGCCTCCATGTATGCCTGCATGTCAGAAGAGGGCACCAGATCTCATTATGGATGGCTGTGAGCCACCATGTGGTTGCTGGGAATTGAACTCAGAACCTCTGGAAGAGCAGCCAGTGCTCTTAACCTCTGAGCCATCTCTCCAGACCAATGTCCTATTGTTTTATAGACAGAAGTTGAGGTAAAACTGTATATGGCTCATTTTAAGTCATACATGCAGTAATGATGAATGGGGGCATTCTCACTACAAACGCTGGTCTCTTCCTGCTGTGTTAGGTCCGTGTACCTATCCTTCCTTATCAGCCTCGAGCAAATGCCAAATTGCTGCATCTACTTCAAGAGTGTTTTAAGATTTTATACACAGATATTAACTAGGACATACACAGCAGATTTGATTTCAGTTAGTCACCTCTTCCCTTGAGCTACTGTTTCTGCAATCAGTTTGAACCTTTTATGTCTCCTTTTGTTGTCTGACATTATTCCTGGGGAGACACAAAGGTCTACTCATCCCAGATATTGAACCTATACCAGATTGAACCTATACCAGACTGAAGTAAGGATACCACCAACATTCTACCTGCTGAGCTATTGAGCTTTATTTGGGTTGATTACAAGAATGTGGGTGATAGGTTTCTTACAGGAACAGAAATTACCCCAAGACAGCTGCACAGCCAAAACCCACCCCAGTGTGGGTGACAGCTCACAAAAGCTGGAAACTTGGAGCTCACAGCACAGACTGCAGGCAGTTCAACAGATTAAAAGCCGTCTCTTTCAGATGATTTTTGCTTCTTTTAGGTGCTTCAACTGGTCTCTGTTTCTTTAGGACAATTCAGCTTGTTTTTGTTTCTTCCAGTCTGTCTTCTGGGCAGCTCTGCTTGTCTGAAAATCTCTCTGAGCAGTTCTTACAATTTATATATGCTTGGGGAGGAAGGAGCCTATTGAATCTGGTCAGTTTCAGGGACTTCCTGAAGCCTTTGAGTTGTTTACTTCCTGAGTTTAAGGATCTTTCCTCTAGGATAGGATGTTTCACCTCCCTTAGAACATCTTGTTGTCTCAGCTCCTTTTAAACTTCCTGCATCTTGTGGAGCTTCCCTCCAAAGTGGAAGGTTTTAATCTCAGAACAAATGGCTACATGGTACCTACCCTTGCAAAGTTGGTAGCCTGGTAGCAACTACAGCAGGTGGATTCAGAATGCTCATTATGGAATCTTATGCCTATACCCCCCCACCAGGCTTAGGATGGGTCACGCTTGTGGCAAATAAATTAGGATCAACATGAACCACTGTTGAGGGGAGGGAAATCTTCTTTCCTTTTTCCGGCTGCTTGAGACTCTTTGAGCCTCTTGCACTGTTGAAATATAAAAGATGAAAATGAGCTGTTTGCAATGTGTTCAATCTTTTCAGCTAAAGGAACTCCATGTTGGATTAAAAAAGAAATCATTCTGGGAATGAACATATGGGAAAGAATGAGCAGGTATCAGGACATGTATTTTAAATGAAAGCCAGAAATGTATCTCTGTAGTTAGTGTCTCTCTCCTGAAGCTCTCCCCAGCGTGCCTTCAGGAATCAAAGAAATACAGAATTTCAGGCCTGGAAGAGACTAGAGGGACCATTTGTGCATCCCTCTCATTTTCTAGACGAGCAAAAGAAGTTCTTTTCTGTTCCCCAACCGTGTAATACTTTTCAACTTCCTCTTGGTGTAATTTCTCATCTAGCTAACATGTATTGAATGAGCCACATGGAGAAAACATTGAAAATAGTGTTGTGAAACTTGCATTCCACAGGAAGCCAATGGTTAAAGTACCTTTGCTCTCTTTTCTTTTCATCAATAAGTTAATCACTTGATCAGTCTAGTAAAAATTACCAAAGTGAAACATGAACTTAAGCAACCAATCTATTCTTCATGTCTTAGCTGTCATTCTTATCCCCCTCTGCAGGCAAGAGACAGTGAGCAGAGAGGTGAGAACTGGATGACTGGTCTACATGAAGGAGTTCCCAGCATCTAATTTCCTCTTCACTGCCCACTGTTATGTTTAAGGGATACCTCATGTTTGTCTAGCGATGAGAATAAAACCTAAACCCACACCTCTTGGAGCTGTTCTCCTTCAGCCCTGTTGTTATCATGAAGGGGTGTTGAGTTTTCTTCACACTCTGTACAATGCTTTCCCCTTTGGCAAATGTCCTTGTTTTTATATAAAAGTGCTATATCAACAGTGTTCCTCTAGTTGAGGGATGTCCTGGTGCTCTTGGTGCATATTAACAATATCATCTAATTCTGGCACGGAAGCCAAGCCTTCTGGACTCCATGGTCTTGGTCATGAATGATAGTTTTTTTCTGCCATGCCTGAAATAGATAGCAAGTGACTTTAAGTGAAATCCAGTGATCATCATTGTGCTTTCTAGATATATATATATATATATATATATATATATATATATATATATATATATATATATATATACTTGATACAAGCTAGAGGCATTTTGGAAGAGGGAAACTTAATTGAGAAACTACAAGACTGCCATGTGGACCAGCCTATGAGACATTTTCTTGGTTAATGATCAATGTGAGTAAACCCAGGTAACCATGGGTTGTGCTGCCTGGGTGGTCTTGGGTGTTATAAGAAAGCAGGCTGAGCAAGCTAAGGGAAGCAAGCCAGTAGGCAGCACACTCCCTCATGGCTTCTACTTCAGTTCTTGCTTCCATGTCCCTGCCTTGAGTTTCTAGGACATGCTTTGATTGGCTGTGATGTGGAACTATAAGCATATTAGTGGTGGCACTACAAGATAGATGTTCCATCTTCCAATGCCAGAAAGCTCTATGCTGCTCTGAGGTTCTTCCAAGAGAGTTCCTCTTCTCTGCTGGTGGTCACATGCAATTGTTCTCCATAGAACACAGTTACGTTTTAAGTCATCCCAAAGATTTCAGGTCTGAGATATGAGAGCTCAGTTACTCCATGTTTTGTGTGATTATTGCAAATACCATGTACATGGGCAAGGCAGGGTCTTTCCATGTAAGGAACCCAGAACTCGTTGCTGGGTGTAAGGGTCACATGGGAGCCTATAAACCTTACTGCCTCTGTGAATAAGAAGGCATCATTCTGGACTACTTGCTGTCCTGACCACACACTGAAGAGGTATCTCCTACACTTGCAAAGAAGCCCAGTCATAGCTGGTTCTACTGGATGCTAGCCATTATACCCAGCATTTTCTGCTATAAAATCTAAAAATTACAAAGTAAAACCTGCCTTTGGAGAAAGGCCTACATTACCTAGCAGTTTCATTTCATTCCTTGTCATGGGAGAGATTATCTGCTCCTATCGCCCTCATACCTCTTCTATCTTTATTCATACTGAGTTATTACATTCTAAATCTGCAAATGCTCCTTTATCCAATGATGAATTTAGCTTGCTCAATATTAATCATAGTTTTGGAAACAGAATTTCTAATATATGCATTACCTAAAATTGTTAATCTATGGTTCTGCACTTTTTCCTGTCAATCTATAATTAAATCATATGAAAACACACTGATTTTACATCATTATAATAAAGGTGTATTCTGATATCTCTGATGACTGTGGCTCCCTAGCATTCATTATTTAATTGCTAGACATTTTACTATCAGCTCACATGGTTTTATCTAAATTAATTGTGAACTTTAATATATGTGGATCTAAAAAGGAAATCAGCTTGCTCCTTAAAGGAGGCACGGAAGCCTGAATAGACCAATTTTATGTTAACAACCTAATATCCTCCCGCAGTTAGGAACAAAATCTGAATGTTTAGGAAGATGTCCCTTTCAGCTGCTTCTAAAGGCTTCTGAATTGTGACACCCTTCTATCAGGTGATGAAATGAGAAGGGTTTTATTCAATTGTCTCCTGATTGTATTTCTAAATTAATTTCAAGGCAGTAGAGTCAGGGCTGTAAGAAAAACCCTCAGCTATACTCTGAATATCCAGGGCTCTGTGCTCTGGCCATAAGTGGCTGCTGGGAATCCTTTCTAGAGCTAGGAGGAAATGTGATCAAGGGTAATGTCATGGCTGTTATTGACATACTGATGTTTCAGGAGGCTCAGGTCACCCAGGAATTACTGGATTGATGAGAGAGGGCAACAAAATTAAAATCCAAACCCTTTTACCATGGGTCAGAATGAAACAATTATTCAGCAAAATGTCACAATAATTAGCACAACAAACAAATGATAACCACTCATTTTTCTGAGTGCCTCTTATCCTGCAGGCACTAAATTAGGAACGCACAATTCATGGATCATTTTATCCTCACATCCGGGACCTAAAGAGGATTGGCGTGTCTCCTTGTAGATGAGAAAACTTGGCCTAGACAGGATTACCAATGTGATCAGGAGTGCACAGCCAGAAAGATGTGGGATGCGGAATGATATTTGATTTTTTAATTAGTGCATGTTATCTGTTTCAAACAATGTGTTTCAGTGTGACATTTTTGCATGCATATAATACACTTTGATTCTATTCATCCCTCTTATTGTCCTGTCTTATTCCTCCTGCTGGCCCCTTTCTTTTCTCAGTATCCATTCTACCTTAATGTCTTTTTCTTTATAATCTAGATTTATGGGATCATTGATACAATTACTGAGGCTCAAGTGTGTATTATAACATTAAAATACGTACCTCTGTAGCAAAACTTGGAGTGGATCTCAGTGAGACTGAAAGTGGTCCAAATCGTACTGCTAGTAAATTGCAGAGCTGGGATTGGTGCCAAGGTCATTTTAATTCCAAAACTTATGCTCTTTCTAACACATCACATTTTGCTGCCTACAAAGTCCTTTCTGTTATAATAAACAGCCTCCCCTAGGGAAACAATTGACTATTTATCTGCCTAAGGTGACCAAGTATAGTTCTCTCTTCCCAACAGACTACATAGTAGATGTGTCTGGAAGACATTTATTTATCCAAAAACTGACATTCAAATCTCTAAGATGGAATTGAAAAGGGGGCTTCCATTTGGGCATCTTCTCTCTCAGAAAGCCTGCAGAAGCTCTCTAATACAGAAGAATCTACTGGATAGGATTCTGATCTAAAGCAATAACACATGGTGGCATTAACCCCAGTGTCCTGGTGTGAGGTGGTAAAGCTCACTAGCTTGCTTTATACTCAATGTATTCCCATTCTGCTACCGTGTATGCACATTGGATGGGCTTACCCCTTTGATGGAAAGCTTCTCATGGCAAGAAATGTTCCAGCCAGTCAATGGACACATTCTTCTTGAGATCCTAACATGTCAAACAACATCCTATGTCCTGGAGTAGGCAATGACTCCAACTTGGTGTGACAAAGGATTGTGATGAGATGAAAGATTGCAAGCTGGGAGTATATCAAATCCAGCTTTAGATATTAGGGGAAGTTCTAGAGGAAATGCTTATTAAAAAATCCAAATAGGTAGGTGGGTCAGACAAGAAAGGTTGGGGATCATGGTGACTAGTGAAGGCTCAAAGAACAGTGTAACGAAAGGAGCTGGGGTGACCAGAGAATAGATATGTCAGGTGTAAATTAATTATACAGCAGTGATAGGTGTGGGAGAGATGGAAGGACAGTATGGGGCACCAACTTTTTACCATCCTCAAGTTCTGGGCGTTTAACGGATTCCTGTTTGCTTTGGTTCTCTAACAAAGCAGCTTTGTTTGTTTTTAAAGATGTGGGATTGGTTACTCCAACCTGGGACCTGATGTGTGCTTCATTGGCTGATTTTCCAGGGCTGCTCTCTAATTGCTGTTTTGATCCTTGTCCGGTTTGCTCATTTGGTTCCACACCCCCTCCCCTCTTTGCAAATGGAGGCCTATTAATACTTTATTCACAGGGAAACTGCTGGGCCTAATTATCTGGAGCCGGCAAAGACATCTGAGAAGACTGACTGAGAGATGCACTGCAAGGCCTCACAGCTTCTCAAAGGCCCTGATTGCTTCCCGCACGTCTCTCTCCTTCTGTTTGGATGGGGCTGCAACAGCAGTTTATTTTCCTAGTCTGTTGCTCATCATCATCTGACACCTGGAAGGAAAGCTGGAAGCATCCCTGGTACTCAGCCTGATTGCTTCAACCAAATCTTCATTCATAGGGGAGGGAGTACTTAGCCAATCCTGCTGTGATGGGGACTCAGTCCCATGTTTGACTCTTATCTGAGAACTGAAGCTATTTCTCTACTTCCCAACTCCAGGCTCCCTGTCTTGGTTTCAAAACAATCAATCCCTGCTTCCTCTGATTCTCCAGACATTACGTTCTTCAATCCTTGTCAGAATTAGTGGTAACTCCCTTTCCCTACCTGTTTTCAGAGGAACAATGAATAGTAAACATTTAGCCTTTCTGCTTGAATCTGCAGAAAACAGAATGCAGCAATATTAAAACTATAGTGTGCTGACCAGAGTTTCAGGGTGCCTTTCAGTTGGCCTAGAAGGAAGGATCGACCCATGTAAAAACATGAACCCAAGGTGCTGGTTGGATGGGGCTGAGACTCAGCCCCTTCCTCTCCACGGAAGTAGGCCATGCAATTACTCTGCCTGCCTCATTGCAGAAAGTCATCTTGAGTCCTGTTCTTCAGCTGTCACTGTTCCTCCCCACAAGATGACCTTTCTATCTGGTAGATAGCAAAAGCTGAAATGACTTCCAACCCCACATCTCCTGAGGACCTTCTCCTGGGTCCCGAGCACTTTTCTTCTGAAAAATGCTAGATGTATTCTTTCAAATTTTCATTACATGCATATATAATATGCTTTGATCTTATGCTGTCTCTATTATCCTCTTGTCCCCACCACAGCATGTCTTCTCTCTACAAGTTGTCCTTCTATTTCCATGTCTTTTCATTTGTTTGGGGCCCACTGCATTTACTTAAGTTAACTGTACGATCTTGGGTCGGGGCTTATTTACTCAACCAGAGAAAGTTATCAGTGGCTAGCACTGAGGAATGTGACTTCACCTCCCCCAGGAACCATTAACTGCCTATTGCTCCTCTGAGAGGGTTTGAGACTGTATGAGCCCATTGCCCATCCATGATGGAATTTTGATGGGCTCGATCTTTTACAGGTCTTGTGTAGGTAGCCACTGAGGCTGTAAGTTCATGGGTACAGCAGCCATGGGTGGTCCAGAAGACAGCTTTTTGCAGCATCCCTTCCCATTCTTGGGTTAAAGTCCTTTTGCCTCCCTCTTACATAATTTTCTGGGAACCTCAAAGTGGGTGATATAAATGTCAAGTTTAAGGCTGAGTATTCGACAGTCTCTTATACTCAGCACTATCACTAGATTAAGAGTTTCTGTATTAGCTGTTGCCCAATTCGGGACCAAGGCTGAGGAGCCCCACTAATCTACCATTATAAATATAAGTAATTAGAAGGAAGTTTGACATCATGTCCATATACCAAAACAGCAATAATAGATTTTCTCCTAGGGCCGGTGACCTACCCAGGTATGGGTGCTGACAAAGTTTACGGTACCAGATTTTGATTCCTCCTATGGAGCAGGCTTAAAATCCAACCATAAATAAGTTGGCTACCCCATAACAGTAATGCCACTATTGCATTTGTGGGCATATCTTGCCTGGAAGGTTGTTATTGTAACTTGCAGGGCTCACAGCTAGGTAAGACTATAGATGACCCCTCGCCCCCCACACAGTCTGAACAACACATTTCAACACTGTGAAAGTTAGTTAGCAGGGAAGAAACTTTCAACTTAGCTCTAGCTTGCTCTCTCTATGTCCCACAATCAAATATGTGGTTTCTTCAGCAATAGGCATTTATCATCTAGTTCTTGTGAGCAACCAAGATCAATGGGAATAACCTGTATTGTTTTGGGGGACTCTGGTCTCCCTAATCATTAACTCATAAGGCAATGTCTCACATCCAGCACAGTTTAATAACCTATGGCTTCCAAAGGCAGCACTATCCACCCATGTAGGGTACCTCCTTTAAAACTCTTAAAACTTTATTTTTAATTAATTATAAAACAGTAGGATTTTAGCCGGGCGGTGGTGGTGCACGCCTTTAATCCCAGCACTCGGGAGGCAGAGGCAGGCGGATTTCTGTGAGTTCGAGGCCAGCCTGGTCTCCAAAGCGAGTACCAGGAAAGGCGCAAAGCTACACAGAGAAACCCTGTCTCGAAAAACCAAAAAAAAAAAAAAAAAAAAAAAAAAAAAACAGTAGGATTTTATATGATTATTCAGTCTTTGCTAACACTCTCTCTTACCTCCTCATTTTCCTCAACAAGTACTGGCAAGAATGCTGTGAAAAAGGAAAACTTATTCACTGTTGGCGAGAGAACAACTAGAGTGAACATTGTTGAAATTAGTGTGAAGGGTTCTAAAAACAGTAAAAATTTAACCATCTTATGACCTAGTATGCCACTCTAAGGCACCCAAAGGACTCTATACACTACTACAGAGATACTTGCACATCAATGTTCTTTCCTGCTCTGTTCAAAATAGCTAGAAAATGAAATCAGCTGAGATATCCATCAATTGATAAATGGCCAATGAAAATGTGACACACACATACAATGGAATTTTATTGTGATATAAACAAAAATGAAATTATGACATTTGCAGCTACATTGATGAAAATATTATAATGAGTGAGATAACCCAGGCCCAGAAAGACAAATATCATGTGTTCTCTCTCATATGTGGATCTTAACATTGAATTTTTAGAGTTTGGTGTTTAAGTTGAAGTTCCTTCTAGAGTTCAGGGAACTAGAAAAGAGTTTTGAGCTGGGTGTGGGAGGGATAATAGGGCCCCAGGCATTTGAAAACCCCTGATCTTGATTTCGTTCCCATAGAAGAGAAGAACACTAAACCAGAAAGGTGGTTAAAAAAATTCTAATACAAAATTAAATTAAAAGGCATATTGCATGCAGCAAATGGTAGAATCCTAGCCACTTAAGGCACTTAGTTTACTGAGTGTTCTATACACTATTTATAATTAATTATGACACATTGATGACAGTTGTATAGTGGTGTACATTTTCTAAAAACTATTATGTGCATTTCTCTATTGATTTGCAAAAAGCTCTGTGAATAAGGTAAAAAAGGTATTATTATCATCTTGATTTTTGAAGTTGAGCAATGTGAGGCTGTACTTGTTTCTAAGAGTTCTGCCACAGAAATCATAGAATCTTTTATTTTTATTTTTTTTTGTTAACTCTTGAGTTTTGGTCCCCAAGTATGCCTATGAAGTAGGTTATGCAGTTGAATCACAGGACAGCATTGGCCAAAATAGACAAGGACCCAGACAGGATGCTCATGCTAGGGGCCATGTGCCAGTGTTGGAAGAAAACTTTCAGATTTGCCTCATCCACAGGACTGCAGATCTTCCTGACAGTTCCCTCAGAGAATTCAGGAAGAAAGGCTCTGATTGCATTTGTCAGCTTCATCAAGTCTGGAAGATGAATACACGCTCTTTTTCTGGAAACGATAATATCCTGTCCGGCATGTAATCATGTGCAATATGGTGTTTCCATCTCTTGGACAAAGTTAGGTCCTCTTAACAAGGAGGCTTACTGCGGTGACTCTTCCCCCTAAGGAATTAGCTTCCCTAGGTCTTTACCTTTGCTCTCATTCTTCTGACCTTTCTGACTCTCCACTTGCCCATTTTCCGTCTTCAGCAACCCAGTGGCTGATTTTTCTTTTTCAGAACCACTGCATGAATCCTGAGTGGGAGAGGAAAGGGCAAAACAATGCCTCTTCATTCTTTGATGTTGAGGGCCATGTGCATTCTCAGGAGCGGTCAGGGATGGGAATTGTGACTGAATTATTTCAGGTAGAATCTTACAGAATCTTCTGAAGGGATTCCAAATCCAGTGTGGAAATCACCAAGTCTGAAATATGTTGAAGTTCTGTATCAGGGAGCAGAAAAAGGGAACATGTAGTGTTGTGGCTTCTGGAAAGTAGAGAAAGGTCTTCTTTGGACCTCAGCAAGTCTGAAAGTCACAGTTCACCCTTGGCTGGCTCTCCAAGGGAGCCTGGTGAGAGATTTGGATAAACCCTCCTGACTGATTCTTCACGAGACACAGAGAGAAGATGAGCCACAACACTATAAATGTTTTGAATGCCTGTTGCTTTATATAAATTGTTTAATTTAGTCTTGCAAATCACTGTCAATTAGACAATATTATCTCCTCTCACCCACATTTAGAGAGGAGGAAAACGAGATCAGAGGAATTAGGTAATTTGTGGAGTTACATAAGGGTATTGTTTGCACCCAAAGTCTGCCCATGCTTTCTTTCTGCTTGCTTGCATCTCTTCAGCACTCCTCAGATGAGGCTATTGTTTGGGGGGGGTCACAATAAATGGGACACCCCTCTACAATTTCCTGAAGTCTGGTGCTTTCTCCTACAGTTTTCTCTGGAGGTTTTTCTCCTAGATGCCATTTATGCCCCAACTTGGTCCCCAAAGCCTCTTAGGTGCAAGGACCAAACCCTCAGTCTACGAACTAAAGGACTCTGGCTAGCCAGGCTCCCAGAGCTGGCTTTCAATGACGTCGACCAGAGAATACCCATGACAGGGCATGCTCTGCCTCTAGGCTTCACTTTATTTTTTCCTATGTATTTCTTGTTTCCATCTTACTCTGTTTTGGAGAAGACCATACAGTGAGGCACCCAGGAAGAAAGTAACTCTGCTCCTAGATTGAGGAATTCAGGGAAGCCGAGGATCACAATTCCTGAAGTGGTTTTTATGCCATTGAAATCTGGGTTGGAGCCATCATCTCCGGTCAAAATTTCTGTCACATTTGGTCCTGCACTAATTTTCAGTATCCTACATCCAGTCCAGTCCATCACCAATAGAAGCGCCCTTTTCTCCAGACTCTGCACCCAAGCTTTCTAACCACTATGCTCCCAGCATCCTGCCTAAGCCACCTCTGTTGGACTCCTATGGTACTCTTGTTCAAACCCAGCCCCACATGGCTTGACTTGTACAGGGTAAGAGAGAAAGTGTTCCACCTACTTGTTAGGCCCAAAGCCAACATCTTCGGGGTGACCTCCAGGGCCATGCTGCACCACAGGCCCTTCACCTTTGCCTTTCGAGCTTGACTTTCTAGTTTCTTTCTCATCCTCTGCTGGCTCCAATTCTCTGGCCTCCCCATCTTTGAACCTGCTAAACATGTGTTCACTTCTGAACCTAATGCAAAGGCTTTTTAACTTCCTCTGGAACAATTTGTTCCCATACAGCTCCCTCCTGCCCTACCTCTCTGTCTTTATTAATCAACTCAGAGCTCTCTCTCCCTTTCTCCTTGCTTCAACAACACTCAGTATTCAGAATTATTTTCGATTTACTTACTGCCTGTCTTCTCATTAAGAAATAAGGCATATGAGGGAGGGGACTGTTAGCCGTTAAACTACGCACTGTGTCAGGGAACAGAGAGTGTGCAGTAAACAGCCATTAAAGAAAGAACTGTGGAGAACTCCATCCCTCCTCAACATGAAGATTTGATTGACGGCCTCTTCATCTCATTTTATCCCTAGCCTGTCCTTATATTTTGATTTTCTTTCAGGCAAGATAAGTTTTGTTTAATAATTAGTATTCTACACTTTTGCTGTAATTCCCATGTTTTTAATATTATACTTTCATCCTTTTCTCTTCTCCTTTCTCCATCAGCGATTGAGGGAATTCACTTGTTCTTAGGAAACTGATTGAGGCTCTTGGGCATAGATGGGAATGCATGGGGCTGTCATCACCATAAGTGTTCTTATAGCTCAGATTTCAAAAACCTCTTTCTCTGCATGACAGAGTTTTGGAAAAATGAAATGCACTTCGGGTCCCAGCTCAGCCCTCATGTACTGTGTGGCTTTTAGCACACTACTGAATGTCTCTGTGACTCGGGTTTGGGGAAGCAGAGAAGCTAACGAAGACCTTGTGAGTCGGAACTGAGGATAAAATTTGTTAGTACTCCAAAGTAATTAAAAAGCAGGCCTCTCATAAAATTCTTTTTTGAAACAAAAACCCAGGAATGGAATGTGGCAATTCTTTTCTATGAATCAGGCATACAAATAGGCGTTGTGAGTACTGTGTGCTCAGTTTTCCTGTTAACAGGCGGATGCCGGAGTAAGTTCTCACTGTGATTTTATCCATTCAAGGGCTGAGATGAGGATGTCTTACAGCCAGGAAGACAGACTTCATGCTTCTGATTTAATTTGATTTTTAGTTTACTTCTGCTCAGGCCTTGGGGTTTCAAATGGATTATCCAGATTTCAATTCCAAAGCCTGCCAGACCCTTATGTTCTACTGCTGTTTTTGCCTGGAGGAGGGTAGATGTCTCCTAAGTACTCTAAGGAGCCCTCCAGAGTGTGTTGGGTGGTGCTGTGTCTAAGAGGTGGGTTGGGTCCCTTGGGCTGCTAGAATCCTGCTGAGGAAGCACACTTAGCACCGTGTTTCCAGCCTTAAGGGTGTAATCGGGTAGCCCAAGGGGAACAAGGGAACATGTACCTCAGGATGACTCACAGAAGACTTGGCCATAAGTCCCCAGTGACCAACCCAGAGAGTACCCTGGGTGTGACTGTCACCCCTAACCTCAGAGTAGCACAAAAAGGGACTTCTGGGTTCCACTACCTCCTTAGGAAAGCCCACAGAAGCCAAAACATTGCAACATCTGGTGAAACTATTTTTTTTTGGAGTGGCACTGAATTATTTGCCACTCCCTAATGTGATGAAGGGGGGTGGCACTTGTACCTCACATGCCCATGGGCATATTTTCCCACCTTCACTTCTCTGAACCTGCTAATTCTGGATGCACAAAAAATAGGCCTGTTTCTCTTGTAGCACTAGTATTTCTTATTAGGATAATTTGACCATGCATTTTCTTCATCTTTCATTCATAAAAATAAAAGACACTTGTCAGTCTGCTGATAAGGTGTGTGTGGCTTTCCAAAACTGAGTGTTATTTAAATGGTAGATGTTGGGGCCATATGGCTGTACCAGGCAATCCTTATCTTTGTCTTTGGTGTCAGGGTTGCGAAGGATCCATTGCTTTTTGGTCAGAGTTGGAAGCAGCTGTGAGTCCACACTGAACCCCCTGAAATCCTCAGCAGCTGACTGCTCCAGCACTTCTGCATTCATCCCCAGGTAGAATCCTGGAGTAAAGGAAAGACTGAGCTGTCCAATAATCAGTATGGTTGATGATCTTGACCTTGTACTGTCCAAAATAGACCTGAAGTGTCCATCTACTTTGATCTGTTGGAGAAAAAAGGAAGAAGCAATGTGGGAAGGCCAGGATGGAAGACAGAGAAAGGACAGAGCAATTGAGCATAATGGCATAGTGGATGCTGATTGGTTAGTGAAAGTGTGAGTGACATAAGCCATAGCAAGACTGTCACAGACACCACAATGGTGACCGTTTACATGTCTTTGAATAGGATGTGACTCATACATCCTAATATAAGGAAGACACAATGCCTGGGCTCTTACCTTCTTTCGGCTGCTATGTCATAGCATGACTTTTGTGAACAACATTACCTATAAAGGACTCAGGCTTCTTCTCTGTGACATCATGGGCAATCTACCTAGTGTCCTCACTCTTGCCAATGCCAAGAGGTGCTGCTCACCCTTCACTCAAGGCACAGATGGAAAGGGTGCTCTCTTTCATTTAGACCCTGCTAGTGGAAACACAACACTGAGATACATACCCAGGAATTGCAAGCAGCCCCAGCTGGTAGCAGAGTGTGGGTCAGCATGCAGCTCCAGGCCATGGAATGAAGGCGAGGTCCAGCATCTGTGCTAGAGCAGTCACACAGCCTCCCAGGTGATGGAAGCTAGAAGTAACTGGTTAAGATGTTGCACACTTCCAGTCCTGAAGGAGATAGGTTGCATGAAGCCAGCACTATCGGAAAGCATGCAGCAGACTGTGAATTGTCCCAGGGCCACTGTAAACCAGAGAACTTTCCTTTCTTCTAAGAACCTCACTCCCCACTAAACACTTGGACCCTTGCCTCACATGATTTTGTAAGGGTAGGTCACCAAGATAGAAATGTGACTAGGAAGGCCAGAAATCTAAATGATGTTTTCATACTTGGCTTTTCCAATGTATTTAGTGAAATCCTTGAGTTCCAAAGGCTGATGGTCAAATATCCAGGAATTTTGTAGGCCAATTAAATTGTTGTTAACTTGAAACTGGACCTGATGGGAGTATTTACCTCACAGAAGTCAGCAAATATTACATATCAGGATTTTTGTTGTTGTTGTACTTGGAGAGATAGGTGGCCAGCCTTCAGTGGTTTTGAAATTAAATAAAATAATTTTTTCAGAGGAAAAATTCATAACAAATATTTAATAATTGATATAATCATAACAATAATACAAAATACTAATTGTTCCTGAATTGTATTTTTATCTCATTTGCATGCAACCTATGTTGTTATATTTATTGTATCTAAAATTAAAGCTATTTATGTCCCTTTAAATATGGTTATTATAAAAGGAATTGTTATTAATGCTGTAAGTGGAACCCAGAGCACTGGCTGAGCATTACTTATTTGAAATATTTGTGGCCAAGAGTGCTGTAAGGCTGAAATTTTCCATATTTTGGAGTGTTTGGATATAGGTAATGAGATATCTTGGGGATGGGTCCCATGACTAAACAAAAGATTCATTTATGTTCCATTCATTAATTATGCAAGGTAAATTTATACAGTGTTTACATAGCAACTACATTTTGCCTGTGACCCATTATATGAGATCAAATATGGAAACTTCCACATGTGGTATCATATGTCAGCAGTCAAAAAGTTTTAGATTTGGGAGCATATGTTATCATGGATTTGAGGATTGGGGTACTCCGCTCCTATCTCTAGCTCTGTCGAATGTAGTTAGTAATAAATGAATAACAAACAGTCCCTTCGTGTACCAGCCATGTCAGCCCACACCCGAGGGAGATGTATACAAGGCAAGAAAAAGTATTTTAAATGACTTTTCATGATAACCTCAGGTGTCTTTTCTCTAAGGATGAATGAGGCTTCACTACAACGCATATACACTCTGTGCATGCAATCACACATACACATGAATGAGGCTTCACTACAGTGCACATACACTACGTGCATACAATCACTCATACACTAACAGAAGTGCCAAAGTTACCTGTATTAACTCAAATGATCATTGTAAAGAGTCCTATTGAGGACATATTATTATCTGTCCTAATGTTACTGATACAAAAAAAAAAAAAAACTGAACAGGGAGTTTAAACATGCCACAGCTCAGTGTCAAAGCCAGAATGATACCCAAACACCTAGCCCTTGGGTTTGTGTTCTCTGTCACTGTACTTCAGGGCTGCCATCTGAAATGTTATTGCAACTGAAAGTGTGTGTAATATTAGGATGGTTCCAGTAATTCTAACCCTGTAAGGCCGTAGCAGCTATACCACACAATCAAGTCAGAATACATGACAGTACACATTGATGAGATAGCTATCGCCTTGGTCAGCTTGACAGCAAATTAGCAAATGCCAATTAGTAAGTGAATGGTGTACAAGTCATATTATACTAGCATTGTAGATTATCATACAGTATTTAAAAATAGTGAATTCAAATGAAGCCAGATAACTTGGAAGAATTTCCATCAGCATTATTGAAGAAGACAAGAAAAATATAGACAAAAGTGTACAACAATCCCATTTTAATAAAATATGCAGTGACTACATGGCTTTCTCTTGCCAAGCATACATGCACTACTGACGACCAGACTAGCTAAAATGTGAAGTGAAAGATGTTTGGTGCAAGCTTCTCCATGACTGATGTGCATGTAAACAAGAACACCTGCCATTTGTGTTTCCTACGAACAAGCCCCTGTGAGGTTTATTATTCACTTTTTTAAATTTATGAAAATCTTTTTTTTCCTGTTTGCTTGGTTTTGCTTATTGTCTGGCTTATTTTTCATGTCTTTTTTCCAAATCTCCTTTTTTACTTTATAATGAAGTTTTAATTTTTAATGCTTATCTTCTTTTATAAATGGTGCTTTTCCCCCCTTTTTTCCAATCTCAGATCAAAGGTGGCGAGGGGTTGGGGCATAAAAAGCTGCAACAGACAAATGAAAAAAATAGCTGGGAGATGTCTATTCCTTTGCAAGACTCAAAACCTAGAACAGATTCCCCCATGTAGACCACAAACCCCCGCTAAGACCAGTGGTTCTCAACCTTACAAATGCTGTGACCCTTTAATACAGTTCCTTATGTGGTGGCTCCCAACCATAAAAGTAGCTCATCGATACTTCATAATTGGAATTTTGCTATTGTTATGAATTAGAATGTAAATATCTGATATGCTAGATATCTGACATGCAACCCCTGTGAAAGTGTCATTTGACCCCCAAAGGGGTTCGACCCACAGGTTAGCAACCTGTGGGTCTAAGACCCTCTTGTCTAAGAGACTATTCCTACTTGAGGGTCAAGGGCACTGTTCATGCCTGACTGGCAACCCTTGCCTGTCATGGGTGTTTCTATAGGAGAGTGAGCTGGCAGGGGGTGGAGGAGCTGAGTTCATTAGTGTTCTGATGGCATGGCAGCTCCTTGTATTTTATTACCCTAATTAGATGGGTATTAGATTACACTTAAAGCTTACATCTTCATTATCTCCTGTTTCAACTGTGGATTATAAAAAAAAATTCCAACATGTCTTTGAGTCAAGGTGGATGCTTAATTTGGCTTTCCTGCCAATCCTGCTGTCTGTTTACCTAATTCTTATTTTTTTGAATTCAGAACTATATTTAACAGGCTTGTCAAACCTATGTTTAATGTAGGGTTTCTCATGGAGCTTTCCTGGGGCCTCATGAACTACAGTGGAAGCCTGGTCCTCCTGTTTTTTGTCTAGCCCCTAGGACTCTCCCATAAAATGAACCCTGCACCTTCTGGACACCAAACATGAAGGCTGAATACTGACATTGGCTTTTTCTTGTCTTCTGCTTTTTCAAATTCAACCCCTGACTGCAGGGATATCATAGCTCAGGCTGTCTAGCTTCCTCCTCATCTTTGGCCCATAGTGTCATCACAGACAATGTCTAGCCTTTTGTCCACTCCAGCTGCAAATTGCCACCAAAGCTGTTGTTAGAAGTCATCTCCCCTCTGAAGATTCACCAATGCTTAGAAGATAAAATCCACATTCCTGTGTGTGGTACCCCAAAGCCATTTTGTGATCTTGACATCATCAACTGCTCAACAGATAAACTCCCAACCCCCTGTGAGATGGAACTGGCTGGAGTGCTAATACCTACTCATTATTGGAAACCTAATTTAATGTCACACCCTCGCAAAGATGTTCCTAAGCATGCTAGTAAAAATTAGTTCCCTTTCCATGATACACGTTTGTTCTTAGATACTCCAATTCTAGCATTTGCATTTACCCCAGTGAATGAAACTTCCACTGCCTGTTTAGTGATGGCGTGTCTTTACAGAGGGGGCCAGGGCTGCAGCTGCATCTGTAACTCCAGTCCACTGCATGTTAAGAATAACTGTGCCTTGATGCACCTTTGCGGGAGGAAGGAAGGATTGTTGCTGCAAGCACCCCCCTGCTCTGTTCTTCACTCATTTGATGCTTGCTTTCTCTCTGGTTTACTTGTTTATTTATTGTTTATTGATTTTAAATGATCTAATAAGCACTTTTAAACCAGCTGTGGCACTGCGCTTGCAACTTGTGCTTGTTATGAAGATTTAAATGTGACTTTCTCTGTGTTAGGCAAATGGAGGAGCCCCAAAGAGCACTTATCATTGTCATCATTAATCACATCACCATTTTTATTAACTCCAGTTCTGACTCTAAAGCATGCTAGGAGGGAAAACTCTGTGGAACCTGAGGTTTATATAAATGGTGTATAGTTTTTGTTGTGCCTCATTAAGAAACCAGTCATCCTTCCCCTCCCTGCTCCTCTGTTTAGGAAAAAAAAGGGACATGAAAGGAAGAGAAAAAGGCTGTGGTACCCATGTGCTCAAACTCAGAGCTCTGGAGATGACAGGAGCCAGAGTAGAGGCTTCATGAAGCATGGGCCAGGAGCTGAACTTCCCAGGAGTCCTGAATGCAGTCAGCTAGAATCAAAAACGCATGGGAGGTTACTGATATGGTCTAAAGCAATTATTCTCAACCTGTGGGTCACGACCCCTTGTCAAACCTCTATCTCCAAAAATATTTACATTAAGATTCATAGCAGTAGCAAAATTACGGTTATGAAGTGGCAATGAAAAATATTTTATAGTTGAGAGTCACCAAAGCATGAAGGAACTATATTAAAGAGTTGCAGCATTAGGTAGTTTGAGAACCACTGATCTAAAGTAAGAGAGTTAATCTGAAACAAGACTTCTTGGGGTTCCCAGGCTCCAGCTGAGGACTACCATACCCAATCAGGTGACTACAGTTACTGATGAGTGACAGCTTTATTTATAAGAATGTCCAGCGTTCACAAATTTGAAAATAAACCCAATAGAAGCTTTCTAAGGAAAAGAAAATGTGATTCTGCAACCCACTGCACACTTTCCTGGAAGCTTCATCAACCCCATAATTAGATGATACCTAAGCTGGATGAAATGTTAATATTAAATATTATGAGAAATTTCCCGGAGATTGCACTGTGCTACCTATTTATATTTCTGACCTGACTTGCTTCTCCTACATTAACAGAAAATATGTATGCAGAGACTATGTGTGTATTTTAGAAATTTCCATTAGGAATTAATTTTGATGTCTTAATAGATTAATCTTGCTTGTACCTGATAGAATTTATTTTTAATGAAATCCCTACTGCAGCAAGGACTTTAATGAGTAAGCTGTTTTCCATTTCTTCTAGAAGCTTTCCTGTGTAAGGCTGGGCTTATCCTAAAGGCCCTTTCCCTTGTGACCTAGGGCTAAGAAGCTGCATGCACAACAGCCATGAAGCCAGGCCAGCACCCTTGCATAGAGTCTCTGTGATACAGAGGGCAGGCTTTCTGTATATCTCAGCACTCTAAATAGTCTGAAAAGTCAGTCTTCCAATACTACCAGTTTTTGTCCCATAGTATGGTTTGAATGTGGTTTGTCCCCATCAAAATTCCTGGTTAGCTTTGATTCTTGAGCCTAGCAGTACTGAACTGGCAGAGTCTTGAACAGAAATGATTAGGGCAGTAGGAGAGACTCCTGTTTTACTTGACAGAAAGCATCCCCACCGCCTTCTATGGACACCCCACGGCAGTTTCTTGTTATATACAAGGGTAGCAATTTCTCATGATTGTTTCTTCCATATATGCTGCTCATTCCTATTGCAAGTGATCCCATCTGCCATTTTGAATGGCAGCCATAGGCCCTCACCAAAAGCTACCAGATGTGTCCATCAGTGTTGGACTTACAGTTTTTAACTGTGACCTGGTCTACAACTGTGCCACCCTGAACACATCTGATCTCATCAAATTGTGACCTAAGTAGACTTTTGAAATATGTTTTTTCCCTAATGTGTATGTGTATAGCATACATGTGCATGGTGCATGTGTAGATAGATGTATTAATGAAGACCGAGAGGCCAGCTCCCAGAACTGCTCCAGGGTTGTGAATAGAAGACCTCAGAGTAGCAGGACTTTAGGAAACTTTTATCTGAGGATCTTTAGAAATAAGTTTCTATCTGGGGGGTAAATAGGGAAACATACACTTTCTGATGACAACTTTCTCTTTTATTTCATCTTTAAAAATCCTCTCTGAAAATCTCTCTTGCTCTCTCTCCTGCCTAGCTACTCATTGCCTCTCCTCAGCCCCCTCTGCACACCCACCCACCCACACAGTGTCATACACACACACACACACACACACACACACACACACACACACACACACACTCACAGCCAAACTCTGCACACTTATGAGTTACGTTTTCTGGGTCGCAAAGCATTTCTTGAGTAAACGATCAGAGACAGAGCCAAACTGATATACATAAGGAATCATACAGTTTCTTTCAGGCTAGGAAGGTCACATTGACCAGCCAGTGAGTAACACTTAGCCAAGCACGTAGCTCTTTTCCAGACAGAAAATGGCATTGAAATTCAGGACTTAACAATAACAGCTAGTCGGCTGAACCTTGAGTAGTAGGGGTACGTGCAGAAAAAGAATTACTGCAGGGGGTTGTATCTACCTAAGTTGCTTCAAGTATGACCTTTGATTCAGCAACAAAACACCTGGGAACTTACCTTTGTGTGTTTTCTGCAGGGGCAGCTAGTCTGTTTTGAATCTGCTCTAAGGTCTAAAATTAGCTGTCTTTGTGACTGAGAATACTGTTACTTTCCTGTGTCAATTAAGAAATATATTCTTGTATTATTATTTCTATTCATCAGAATAATATAGCTTAAACAGAAATCATCTGTCTGACCATCCACAACTGTAAGTGTGCCCAACGATGGAATATTTACACACAAGCAGTGGGAAAACAGCCATAACTCTTTTTAGGAAAGAAATGCAGTGGCACATAAGAGAAATTACAGACAGAAGCAACCAGTCATTCACAGTCAGTAACTCCATAGTTTTGCCAAGTGGGGCTCCCCAACAGAGAGTTGTTCATCTGATAGGTCAACCTGTTGAACACCAGTTGTCACCTGCTGTATACTCTCATGGCCCTTGGTAGTACATATTCATGTGTGTGTTGGTTCACATGTGTACCTGCCATCTCTCTCTCTCTCTCTCTCTCTCTCTCTCTCTCTCTCTCTCTCTCTCTCTCTCTCCTCTCCTCTCCTCCTCCCTCCCTCCTCCCTTCTTCCCTTCCTCCTTCCCTCCCTCCTTCCTTCCCTCCTCTCTATGTGTGTGTAAACCCAAGACTGACTTCAGGAGTCCTCATCAATTGCTTTCCACCTTATTCATGAAGGCTGTTTCTCAGCTGAACCTAGAGCTCGCCAATACTAGGTTAGTCTCACCAGCCAGCATGCTGTAGGAATCAAATCTCTGTATTCCAAACATTAAACAGCCGGGCGGTGGTGGCGCACGCCTTTAATCCCAGCACTCGGGAGGCAGAGCCAGGCGGATCGCTGTGAGTTCGAGGCCAGCCTGGACTACCAAGTGAGTTCCAGGAAAGGCGCAAAGCTACACAGAGAAACCCTGTCTCGAAAAACCAAAAAAAAAAAAAAAAAACAAAAAAAAAAAAAAAAAAAACAAAAAAAAAACCAAACATTAAACATTTATAGGCAGGCTGCCCCAACACCATGCATTTACATAGGTTATGGGCATTGAAACTCCAGTTCCCATGCTTGCATAAAAGGCATTTTTACCATTGTCTTAGCTGCCTTCTTTCTTTACACATTGACCAACATCAGAAATTCTCCTCTAGCAAGAGATACCAAGTCATAAGCCTTCCATGTTTTCCTTCCTGAAAACTAAGTGGCATTTTACTACTCTTAGAACAGAAACTTTTCAACCTTCACATTAAGGATGGCTCAATGGACTATCAACTTAGACTCTCTGGATGTCAAGCAAATTCAGATTATTAGAGATATAGTTTTCAAAAACTCCTTAATATTGGCTTTTTTTTCCCCTTTGGGAAATTGTGATTTTAGCCATGATATCCCTTCCTGTAAGCAAATTTTCCAAGAATCTTCTGTCTGGTACCCACCCCAAGCATACTGAACTAGGTCTGCCTCTTATAGACATTGAAGGATAGAGAGTATAGAGAAGGGGCAAAGACTGATACTGTGTGTGAGGTTTTCTTCTTTGTCATTGTGCCTCTCATGGAGAGAGGACATGTGGTTCCTTTTATCTCTAGGATTCAAGTTCTGTGTTGTCTACTGTGGAGAATATGTAATCAGCTCCATTTCTGTTTCTATAGCTATGTGCTTGTTTGGAATGCTGGGACAGTTCCATCATACAGCCCTTTATCTGGTCTGTAACATGGTTCATGTTCAAATTCAGAACATCTAAAATAAATCTCTACAAAGAGTCTTCTGTTGTAGCCGACTCTTATGAACCATGTTTTATTAAGAACCCTTGAAGATCTTTGCCTTGGCAGAAGAATTTATTTTTTCTTATAGTCTTTCATCAGTAAGCATAGGGATATAGACTTTCCTATACAAGCATGATAGGGTCACATCCTCCCCTGGGGCATTTGCTCAAAACAGAAAGGCATCTCTGATTTCCCAGGAGCATCTTCTCCAAGCACAGCCCCTGCAGGTGAGTTGCAGAAAGCTGTCCTCCTACATGTTGTGGTACCTGCTGCAGGTGTGTGGAAGCTGTAAGTGGGAAGGGAGGGGCTGTAGTACTGGCAAGTGCTTGGAGCTCTGGAGGTCGCTTGCTAATGACAGTCGTAGGACTCACAAGAGAGAAGAGCTGTCAGTGTGGCTCTTCCTTTGCTCTTTGGGAATGTTGTCTGTCTTCAGGTGCTTTCTTTATAAGCTTGAAAAGGTCTAATTAAGGAGATCTTGCTGATTTGGTTCTTGGTAAACACTGCATCTTTCAGTCTAATAGAGCTAAGATTAGGGTGCTATTCTGTCTCCACTCTCCTCATTTACTGTCACAGTTCCCTTGTTAAAAACGGAATTTTCCAAGAGAAATCTGTTTGATTCTCCCCCTTTTCCACTTTTTTCCTCCGTGCCCTTCCTTCCCTCTCCTTTCCTCCATCCTTGACTCCCTCTCTCCCCTCTCTTTTCCTACCTCCTCACTCCCTCCTTTCTGCCCATCTGTTCTAGCTCATTCCTTCCACCCCTCTCTTTCTTCTTCCTTTATTTTGCCTAAACCCTGGACCTGTAATTTGGCAGATATAGAATGATATACAGTATTCTTCTGAATTTCAAAGCTTCACTTTCTTGTAACTTCCTTATTTAATAATAAACTGCCTGTTGAATTATAATAGAAATATAGAAGAAGGAACAAAATAGAAGTGTAATGCCTTTTAAAAAAAAGTTTTTCAAAATGAAAAGCATGCCATTATTATCTAAGAGGGGCCGCAGGTGTTCTGGGGATGTGTTTATTACGTTCTTGAGCACCTAGTGCACACAAAGAAGAAAAAACAGTGTTGCAGTTTCCTCCATGTGTCCAACAGGAAGGGTGGATCTTTTACCCTCAACTGCATGGTTTCTCCTCAGCTAAACCGTAATCTGGCTTTACCCATCATCCATTCCTCTAGCTCTGTCTTCATTACACTCCTGACAAGTCTGGCTCAAACTGTTGGACTGCCTGGCCTGGTTATGTGGGGAATTCTTAAATGCAACCCTAAAGTGCTTTGACATTCTGCAGAACTCTAGAGCTGCTTAATGATGGTGGGATTACCATGGAGCTGTCTTGTTCCCATCATGTCTTCTGAGGGAGTTGAGAGGGAATTGACAGCTGGAAGGTGAATTTTAAATATATGAACTGTCAGGGAGATCAGAACTAGGTGGTGACATTGTCAGCATCCCTTCCCTCCTCTGCCTTCCACCTTGGTTGTCTCCACCCTTCTGTTAGAAGAGGGCTTCCCAAGGTCTTTCTGTCCCAAGGTCTTTCTGTCCCAAGGTCACAAGAGACAGTCTTGGATGGTTTTGACTGCACAGCTTTGAGGTGGGTCAGCACAAAGAACTAGAAGAAGTACTTTGTCTATCCTACACAGGTCTGCAGTGTTGGTAGATGGGAACCTGTGTTTTCTGAAGGCTTCTTGACACACACACACACAGACCACACATGAACATCATGACATCATGGTGTTTCTTCCCACTGCTCCCCCTTGGTAGTTCATGCTCCTATCACATCTTAGAATTCCTCAAGTTATTTAAGCTCTGCTCCCTGATGCTGCTATTTTTCCCCCACCCCACCTTGGCTCTTTGTCTTCTACCATCTTTGAAACTCCATCCCCTCATCACTCCCTTTTCTCTGTCTATTGCTTTTCTCTAGGCATCACTTGGCTGTCCATCTCATTTTACCTACCACCTTGTTCTTTCACCACAAGCACATATAAAACATTATCACTAGGATTTCATGACATCTCTTCTTCTCTCAGTATTTGTGTGAAGAAATGAACCATGATGGCTGGCCATATCACTTATGGCTTTAGGATAGCCTGAGCCATGAGCCTTTCTTGGTAGTTCTCTAATTGACTTTGTAGAATCCCTTTCAAGCTGCCCATGTCTTCTCAGATTCTTGGTTAGACTGTCTCCTGCTCAATCCCATGTTGTAATTTAATCCCTGTTAGGAATGAGAGAGGGTGAATAAGTCATAGGTCCATTACTCCAAGAAGGAGTAGTCTATTTGTTGGTTAATGGTGTCTCAAGCGTATCAGTTATAAAAGCCACTGCAGCTTATTCCCCTGAATGTGCCCCTTTCAGCATGGGATGCCCTGTTTATACAGAGTCCCTACTGGTGGGCAGGACCTTACTAGATACATTCACCTGATCTTAAACTTCCCGTTCTTCAGAACTACAAGCCAAATAAGTCCATCTTCTGGGTTGGAGAGATGGCTCAGTGGGTAAATGTCCTTCCCGTACAAAGAAGAGGACGTAAGTACAAGACCCTGGCACTTATGGGAAATCCAACTGTGGCTTTGACATATCCTTAACTCCAGAGCAGTGAGCAGGGCAGAGATGGGGCAAGGGGTTTTGGGGGGGGCTTGTTATAATTTGTCAGGGTATCATTTAAACCCCTTCTCTCTCTCTCTTCCTCCCTCCCCCCTTCCTCTATCCCTACCTCCCTTTCTTTTGCTTTCTCACCCTACTTTTACATCCTGCTCTGGTTCTGAGGATAAGATCCAGGACCTTGTGCTTAATGCAAACCCATCTCCTGACAACTGAGTTACAGTCCAAAGCTGAGCTCCTTTATCCTGCTTTTAAGGACAGTCATATACTGCCTGTTTTATGACTGTGCTATCAGATCGTGCCTTCTAAGCGATAGGCTTATCTGTCCTACCTTCATCCCCATCTGTTTTCATTGCAGCCTCCAGTCCAAATCATAGCTACTGGTACATCTTGCAGTGCCGTCGCCCAAGAGGCATGGAAGTCAATTGCCCTCCTTTGCCACTGCTATTACTAAACCACACCCATCCTGCCTACTTGATAGGTTTTTAATTTGGCCTTCCCTGGTGGTACTATCATTATAATTTCATGCTTGGAGAAATAGTTCCTTAATTTGCCTCCCTGTGTCCACACTTGCCACTTATAATCTACTTTCTGCTTCAAAATATGATTATTCAGTTTCTTACTGGAAAACATTGAAAAGTTTACCTCATGACTCCCTCCCTCTGCACACCATTTCATACAGTTAGTGTATGCCCCTCAGCTTTATGGCTGGCAAACTCCGTTACTTCCTAATTTAGGCCATTCATTAAGGATGTGCTAGAGACTTTGCCATACTGTGATATGATCCCCGCTCTCAATTTGCTTTTCATTGGAACCCCAGCTACACTTCTGCCTTAGTGGTTTTTACAAGAAGCCCCACTGGTGCTTCTTTCTCTAGACCTCCATTAAGATCATGCGTGGACTGAGGCTGCCTAATATGCGTGACATCCACTACATAGTAAGAGTGAATTAACATGTGCCGCATGGAATTAGAACCGTGTAGTGTCCCTGCTTTGAAATGATTGGGCTATTTTCTCATCAAGCTTCTTAATTTTAAAAACTGCTGAAAAGCCAGCAAGATGGCTCAGTGGACAAGGATGCTTGTTGCCAAGTCTAACAACCTGAGTTTCATCCCTGGGGACCCACGTGGTGGGAGAAGAGAACCAACTCCCAAGAATAGTCCTCTGACCTCCACATTCACACCATGGCACGCTCACACCTTCTTCCCCAATAGCAAATACTGAAAGTTGTCCAAAGACAAAGGATAAATGCCTGCTCTGCCACTGCTGTGTACTAGGGAGGTTTTATATATATATATATATAACATATATTATGTGTGGACATGACCAAATACCTGAAAAAGCAATGCAAAGGAGGAAGACTATCTTGGTTCAGAATCCCAAAGGGTTCAGCCCATGGTCTCTTGGCTCTGTTCTTGAGCAGAACACCATAGAAGTAGACATATGTATCCAAAATGTTCTTTATCTCAAGGTGGATAAGAAGTAGTGCGAAGAAAAGCCGGGGGACAATGTATAACCTTCAAAGACAGGCCCTCTACCTCTTCCAGCCTGACCCTAAAGTTTCTAGAACAAGCCAGAATAATGCCACCTGCCAACTACCAACTACTCAGTGCCTGACCTTGTGAGGAACAGTGCATATTCAAACCCTAACAGGTACATGGAAGCGTCTGATCCATTTACCTTGGGATGGCTTTTAACTTTGATGTTTCAGCTGTCTTGTTCTTTCCAGGAACTTTCTAGCCATACTGCTCCTGAAAGGCAATCATTTTACACCAGAGGCAGAACTAGATAGGCTTCTTTGGCTATTCAGAAGGCTTTGACCTATTTCCTCTAACTCAGTTTTCAACCTGTGGGTCATGGCTCCACAGGGGTCACATGTCAGATATTTATGTTGTGATTCGTAACATAGGAAAATTCCAGTTATGAAGTAGCAAGAAAGATAATTTCATGATCGGGGGTTGTCACAACATGAGAAACTGTATTAAAGGGTCACAGCATTAGGTAGGGTAAGAACCACTGCTCTAATGACTAGTTGACCTGTGTTTAGGACATAGAGATTCATGATGATTTTGACGTAAAACATACTAATTTCTATGGAAGTTCCTGAGAGTTAGCAGTCAAGAATTTCGAATTACCTGAGTGTGCCTTGCTCCTCTACTGCAGGGCAGTGTGCTGAGTTGAGAGTAAAGGCACACACTGCTTTGCACCACTGTGCACTATGGAGTGCAAGGAAAAGGGGAAATGTGGTAGTATTGGGTTCCCCAAAATATTGTGTACCCTAATAAATTTATCTGGGGTCAGAGAACAGACAGCCACTAGATACAGAGGCTAGAAAACGGTGGCACTCACACCTTTAATCCTAGCATTCCAGAGACAGAAATCCCTCTGGACTTCTGTGAGTTCAAGGCCACATTGGAAACAGTCAGGCATGGTGACACACGCCTTTAATCCCAGAAAGCGAGTCTTTAATCCCAGGGAGTGGTGGTAGAAAGCAGAAAGGTATATAAGGCGTGAGGACCAGAAACTAGAAGCATTTGGCTGGTTAAGCTTTCAGGCTTTTAGCAGCACAGTTCAGCTAAGAGCCGTTCGGATATAAGGACACAGAGGCTTCCAGTCTGAGGAAACAAGATCAGCTGAGAAGTTGGCCAGGTGAGGTTAGCTGTGGTTTGTTCTGTCTCTCTGACCTTCCAGCATTTCACCCCAATACCTGGCTCAGATTTGATTTTATTAATAAGACTCTTTAAGATTCCTGCTACAGCTAGGAGAGGTGTGTCTTCAAGTTCTGACCTACCTCTTCAGAAAGGCACCTTTTGCACAAGGGCAGACTTATTGTAAAGATACTCAAATATCATCATGAAGGAAATGGGCATTCGGGGATCTTCTACCTCCTCCCAGACCGGAACACAAAGCCCTGGGTAGTGAGACTCGAATTGCCTGCTACTTGTCAGGCTCTGTCCAGATCCCTCAAAGCTTCTCAGACTATTTGCCATACAGCTGCTTGTCCTGGGCTCCAGGCATTCAGGTTTGTATTTTTCATTACCTTATTAGGTTAGCTCATTCGGTCCCAGTAAAATTAATGCTTAGCAATACTGGGGTTAGTGTTGGGTGCTCCATAAATATTCCAGGCTTTGTATGTGCTTCACTTGTTTCCACTGGGCAGCTTTGAGGACTCTGAAGTATGAGCTTTCCACCAGCCCTAAAAGGTTTCCATTGTGGAATCAAGACACTTCAGTCTACAGCTTTTGCCTTTCCCGTGTCCACACGTGTTTTCCTTTACTGTCCAAATAAAAACTGTCCCTAAATCGGTCTCAGTGTCTGCTTCTAGTAGAATCTGAAGCATGGCAGATGACTTTCAGTTGCTCTGTATCCTGGCAGAACTTTCGGATCCCCAAGGACAAAGCAGAGAAGACTGGTGTAGGCTTTGAATCCTGCCTGGATAGCTGGCTTCTCTGCCTTCCCAGAAGCCTGGGTCTGCCTTCCTTTGTGTCCCAACATTATCCCCTGCTTCCATTCCCAGAGCAGATGTCTGGCCTGCTCTGCGGGGCCTTGTCTTCTTGCTGTGAACACATTTGCAGTGAGTCAGAGCCCTCCGCTCCACTGCACCTGGAAGGATAAACGCTTCCCACCTCTCGTCCCCTGGATCAAGTTAGTTTGCAGCTGGTTATGGCAGCAAAAATAACTGCAGGTAAAAATGGCAAATGAGCTGACTGTGCCGGGCCAGGAAAGTGCTCTCCGCCCCCAGAAGATGCCCCATTCAAGGCACAGCCATGGCATGTCTGTCTGCTCAGCCCTCCTCAGGGCTGGATTCATGCCATGCACTCTTCCAGTCTCGCAGCCCATGCTAGAAAGCCTCTCAAGAGCAGCTTCTTTGCTCTGAGTCCTGGACTCCCCATTTCAAGACATGCTAGGGTCTAGAGTTCAGCAAGACTCCCAGGCTCTAAGCAACAGCCTGTAGCAGGTGCTGCCCACTGAGCTTGACATTCTCCCAGCACAGAGGCCAGGGATAGAAGCCAGCCAGAAAAAAAAACGGTATGGGAGAGATGAAAAAGTGTTCCGATTGCCCAGGCTACTTACTGTTGTGTGGCTTTTCAGTTTTTCTTTATGCAAAGCATATTATTTTATTAGATTTGAAATTGTTTAAGTGTTTAAATGTTTGTGGTTATTTTAAATGGGTCAAGAAAAATGCCCCAAAAAAGTAACTAAAAAGAAAAATAATTGCAAAAACAGGTACAGTATTCCTCTCTCAAACTAACGGGTCGCCTCTCCACTTCACCCAGCTCTAACTTATTACAGAGAGGCAAGGGCTCTACACATGGCCATACTGTTGTGGCTGAACTATGTCCTCCTCTCTGCCTCAAGTTTCCTATCTTACCCTAGTACCTCTGAATGTGACCAGCATTTGAGAAAGAATTTTTCTCTGGTGTGAAAAATGGAAACTGGGTCCTTGCACATGCTGGACAAGCACTCCACCACTGAGGTTACTCTGAAGAAAAGATTTTTTTTAAAGAGGTAATTATGATTATAAAGGAGATCATGAAGATGAACCTACTTCAATTCTGCAAGGATACATGTACACACACTGACAGAGTGACAACTTGAAGGCATGGCTGGACGGCAGCTCTGTACTAGGGGACAGACCTCAGAAAAAGCCACCCTGCTCATACTTGAGTTTTAGACTCTTTGTGGGAGAGGGTTTGTTGCTAAGTAACCCAGCATGCACATTTTGCTATGGCAGCCCAAGCAGACTAACACAGAAACCCCAGCATGCATCCGGGCACCCGGATTACAATCACAGGTATGTCATATTCTTGGATACCTGGATCTCATTCTGCTTCTCAGAGCCCAAGTTGCTTATCTGGTAGTCTAGAAACGAAATCACGCTTTTCATTTTGTCCAAATAGTGTATTCACAATATGTGAATGAAGGTGGTGTGCCTACACAGCCTGACAGAGAGGTTTTCAAAGTGCATGAAATGATTTATTTTTTGAGAGTGGGAGGATTGGCAAGACCCACATATTTTATGACTTAGCTGCTGTATGACTCACAAGCATTTATCAAGACCAAGAAAACAATGCATGGCTGATTCTAAGTTGGAAAATATGATAAATAAGTCTAGAGAGCTTGCAGGGAAAGGTATGGTAGATGACATCCTAGGACATTAGGAACAATATCCCACATGTGGGCCTTAAATGAGATCATAGGGTAGATGAATTTGAAGGGGTGTGTTAGAGGGGACAGATTGAGTGATGCCCATATACCAGTGTGGAAGCTGGTGGCATGGAGGGGGGTCTGTAGGTCAGAGGATAACCATGGTGGTTATCTCAAAGAATGAAGGTGTGTTTCCAAAGGGTTCTGGACTGCTAGTGTTCTCTTTCCCCAAGGAAGCTTTCTCCCTGGTAAAGAGGTTGGATCCCATTGCCTCTGGCTCTTTAAACCACAAGATTTTGCCTGTAGCTGAAGAGAGAGCTGGTTAGGTGTGTGTTGACTGTATCTATTGTATAGTTGGGACCAAGGAAAGACTGTTTCTGTTTTCTGATATGGTACATAGTCGCTATAGGTCGCACTTGGTTTGTCTCCCATAGTTAATATATTAGAGGTCTAGTCTCTAATGTAACAGCACTGAGAGTGTGTCAAACCAGACAAATACATGGGAAATGTCTGGGAGCTCAAATGCTAAGGGGTAGAGTCTTATGGAGGGTTTGGAAGGTCACAGTGTCATTCTATAGTTAAGAATCAACACTCCCTAGAAGAGGTAGGTTAGGGCTCATGGCACTGGATCACTTTGGCTGCTACTGTGAGGTGGTCTTTCTCAGCATTCTCCTTTTCTTCTTTTCTCTCTTGCTCACATGCTCCTTTATATCTACCCCAGTTATCTGAGAGGTAGGAGTTTCCAGCTAGTCATGAGCCAAGAAAGACTCTACTTTATACTTTACTCAGTGTCAGGTATTCTATGATAGCAATACAAAATACACTGAGACAATGATGTCAAACCATACACCAAAATAAATCATCTCATAGTGTGTCAAGGAGACTAGTCGGGAACACAGAAACATGAAAAACTGAGATCTTGTCTCTGGCTCTACCATTTACTATTGGTGTGACTCCAGGATATGTACTCATCCATTTATTCTCATACATGCATTCAGTTATGGAGAACCGGTCAATGCCTACTTTCAATCTTCTAGGCATACTCTGGAGCAATGCGGAAGTGACAATAAGTGTTTCCTGGCTTCATGACGTAAAAGGCTCATGTTAATGATGGAGAACACATCTCCCACTGTAGGAATTAGAAGAACACATTTCCCACTGTAGGAATTAGAAGAGGCACAAAAGTCATCATCAGCATTCAGGGAAGGGCTTCCTTGGGGAAATGATACCAAGACTTCTCAGAATTTAGGTTGTCAAGTGTACCTGTGACTATGAACCTTCATGTTCTTGTTTATTAAGAAAGAAAAAGGGGAGTGTGTTTTATCTTCCTATTTCTTCAACTTTCTGTGAGTACAAATAAGATTAATGTGCAGAGAAGGCCTGGAAGCTGTATGTTCATTCATTTATTCTGATACATGGATTCATTTATGGGGAATAAGTCAATACCTGTTTTCAGTCTTCTAAGTATACTCCAGTATTCTCAAACACAGGGTACCATGCTT
This sequence comes from Peromyscus californicus insignis, assembly GCF_007827085.1. Lineage (NCBI taxonomy): Eukaryota > Metazoa > Chordata > Mammalia > Rodentia > Cricetidae > Peromyscus > Peromyscus californicus. Next base: position 23,444,574 of record NW_026294402.1, read on the forward strand.
TAAACAAAGGGTTACCAGTGTGCTTAGTAAGCGGTGGCATGTAGAGGGCAAACAAAGTACTAAGACATAGCAGCCTTAAGGCTTCACCATGAAACAATGAAAGATTTGGGATATGTTCAAGTTCTTTGATTTTGTTTACTAGTATTAAGGACTAATCCAGGAGCCTCACACATACTAGGCTTACATTTTATCACAGTATTACAACTGCCGCCTTTGAAATGAATTCTAATGGCTCTGGAGATGAAGGATGCCATGTTGGCCAGGCTGACTTTGAGGCAGTCTATGGGTATAAAAATGGAGAAATTGAAAATCTCAGACTGGAAGTCTGAGTTTAGCCTGAGAAAGAGAATTATCCATAGAGAGGTGAATCTTGGAGCAAGACCAGTTGTTCAGCCAAAGAAATGCAAAAGAGTCTTCCATATGTCACTTCTAAAGAGCCTGCTGAGAGCTGATGCTTTATGTCTGGGGTTGAGGCCTGGCTGAGCAGCTCCTGGCTGGCTTGCTCTATGATCTGGACCTGTCTGATGGAATGGAGCCTGCTCGGATAACAGGGAGACCATCACAATGCAAACTTGGTGCCTGGTGCTGGGACTGAGATGTCATCTCCTGTTGAAGAATTGTTGATGGGAAGAGGAAAGCAATTAAGCCTTAGGAAAACCACACTGGGTGGGCAGGAGGCAAAAATAGTTGAGGGATGATGAATAAAACATTATAGATAGATGTCGTTATCATGCACAGATATGTATGCAAGTAATCTGTTTTTGTCCTTCTCTATGCCAAAAGGGTGGGCATGTTCAGTCTATTCTAGACAAAACTTATTTACAGAACAAAGTATATCGGATAATCTTCGGAGGAAATGGCGAGGTTCCTCTAGAGGCAAGTGCAGTGTACACATGCTAATGCTTCTGTTGGAGCCATTTCCAATTATTTAATGTTTGAGTCTGATCATTTCCTTGATTTAGCAAATCAAAGATTTTTTCCCCTCAAGGGCAAAATACCTTCATTTTATTTTCTTCTCCATAATTAAGTAATTTCTTAATTAGTAATGTTCAACTTCTCCAATCTGAAATGACACATTTTATTCCTTTTTATAAAGCCTTGCATATCCACACACACTCAGCCCCCGCTGGTGGTGGGGTGCTTGTCACTCTGCGCTCTTTTGTGTTCCTCAGCCCCCCCTAATTCCTTTTTCCCCTCGCTTTCACTGGTGAGAGAGATTAGGCACCTCCAACAGCTCTTCCTGAGCAGTGGGAGAATCCAGCTGTGGCGTCTCTCCCTGTCTGACTTCCTGGTGGCTGGAATTAGCATAAAGGAATTTCTTCTCCCAGGGGATGTTGCTGCTTGGCTCTGTGCCTGGCAGGCCTACCTACTTTTTGTTCTTTGTCACTTGATGGGTGGAGAACAGGGATTCTGCAGCAGTGGCCACCCTCAGTGGGCAGGTCTGGACTGAGGCAGTCCTCAAGGCTCAACTCAAGTCTTTGAAGCTCTAAGCACCTGAGGCCTAGGGCCGGGCCGAGAGGAGGGCTGCAGGGAGCACAGCTCTTGGCGCACCCCTTTCTATTTCAGGAGTCCTATTCTCTCTGCCTGACTAAGCCCAGCATCAAATGTCACTCCCCTGTGTCAGCTGGCTGCAGACTAGAGAACCTGGTGGGGATCCAATCGAGGCTTGTTCTGGACTGAACTGAACCCCACATTTAAGCGCTGTGACTCTTCCTTGCCTAGGCTGTCACATCCGCCTCAAGGTTGACAACAAGTGACAGCTATCTCCTGCACCGGCAGTCCTGACAGCCAGAGAACACTTGCTGAGCACAGGCGCTCAGGATGGTTTGGCAACCTAATAATCCTGTATTATTTCTCATTAGAAAATAGGAGTGTACTCACTATGCCTTGCCCACCAAACACCAAACACTGTAGGTGCCTACATTGAATGTACTCATAATTGGCATGCAAATTGCCCTACCTGGGCAACAATCATCTAACATAAAACTAGTTTATAGTAAAGTTTTAATATAAAATGTGCATACAGGTCGTTCTTGTTGGATGCCTCTTCCCTGCCTATGTATGCATGCAGGCCTGGATTTTCAGAGTTCACTGTTGGGGATCTGCAAGGCATGCAGAGAGCATTTCATTCTCCCTCACTGCCCATTCAGGACCAATGTCTGCTAACTACTCAGTTTCCTTCTGGCCAGGTAGAGGAAGGTAATCAGCCAGTGCTCTGATGAGGCACAATTAATGTTACCGTAATAGAACAACAATGCCTTCTGAGATGAGGACTTTGAAGTCTCGCGATGAAAGGCTCACAGAAGCACAGCTGACTATTATTAGCATTTCATCTTCAAAGCACTTTGTAAATATTAACTAATGAGCACAGGACACTGCCGTCCCCTCATCAAGGACCAACCTCCGATGAGAGGCTGGATTTGAATACAACATTGCTCCATGATGTGGAGGCACAGAAGCCTGCCCTCCCACTAGCCAGTTTTGGTTTCTTTGAGAGGCTGTGCCATTAATCAGGGAGACAGCCTGTGCTGTCCTCTTGGATGGACAGGAAACTGAAACACAAGTAGAACGGAGCAGCCGGAGCTACTCATGGGTTTCTAAATCTTGTACATAGTTTTAAAAAGTGAAAATAAATGGATGAAATGAATGTTTTTATTAAACACAATATATCAGAGATAATATCATTTAAAGGAGTTATTAATATACATTTGTCCAAAAATATAATTTTACCTTTTTTGGGTACTATGTCACTGTGTATCATACTTAGAACACATCTCACTGTGGGCTGGGCACATTTCAAGGTCCCAGAAGACATGTGGAGAGAGGACATCATGTAGGACAGCACAGAGCTGGACTTCCTTTGAGAAAGGAAGCCTGAATACTTGCCCCAAATCTTGTACTGTGGCCCATACTTTATGGTCAAGTGTGTGGCCCATAGTCTAATTGATGTAACATCAAATCCTGACCCACCAACACTTGATCTCAATTCCCCTGCCTGGAATGTCAGAATGCCCCTAATCTAACTATCCCCAATTTGTGAGATTGAATAAAGCTGCTTCTGCAAAGTACAGATGAACATAGTTAGTGCCTATGGTACAATGATAAAAGCGCAGAACAGCCATCAGCGCTGACATAGGAAGAGGCTGTTTTCAGAGCCCCTACAGCCTCATCTGCTTCAGACACCAGACACATTCCATATCTGTCTCTGTACCTGGTCCGGTGTGGACTGGGAAACCAAGAGACAAATTCCCTCAGCCTTGACTCAGGCAAGATCTGTGGACTATGCTTACTTACCTTCGTGTCCAGGCCAAGGAGCCCTTAGAGTGTCCCTTGGATTGAAGACAGGAAAGGTGCAAAGAGTCCCGGGCCTGGTCATTATTTCTGCAAACATAGTATATCCTTGTGTAGTTCTTGCTGGCCTGTTTCAATTACTTCCCATTGTCTGACCTTTCTTGAGAACATCTAAGCCTCTGCAATGTAGCAACCTTCAGCTTGACTCTTTCTCTCCTTCTAGTGATGTAGGTTTCTGAGTGCATCAGAAGATCTGTCCCACTGCCTTCATTCACCTACTTCCCATCACAGGCTAGAAAAATGCTTTTCTGCCTTGACACCTGGACATTGTATCAACTTAATCCTGACAAATGCAATATCTCTTTCACTTTACTGTTCCCAGCATTGCCACTGGAATGTGTTAGTGCCCCTGTTGGTGCCCACTGGATCTTTGCTCTATCTGCAGAAAAGAAATCCAGTGACGTTCCCTGAAACTTTCTTTAAAATAGGAAACAACCATAGAGTGTAAGGTGGTCCACATCTAAAGCAACACCTCTGGGCACCTCTGGAGACATGGAACTTCTCAACTCAAGAAGTGGGACTCTTCCTAGAAAACCTAGATCTTCTGATGCAGAAAGACCCAAATTGTTAGAGTTTGAATTAAGAGTGTCCCCCAAGGGGCTAGCTTTGTTCCCAGACTGTGGTGTTCTTAGGAAGTGGTGGAATCTTTAAGAGGTGGAAGGTCATAAGTCTTCTGGAGTCTTACAGGGGACAGTGGGATTCCAGTGTATTTCTCTTCTGTCGTACCTGAACATAAGGTGTGAAGCTTCACCCATCACACTCTCTAATAATTCTCGTAATGTACTCCCTCAGCACAGTCTCAAAGCAACTGGCTTAATTAATCATAAACTGAAACTCCAGAACTGGAAACCAAAAATCAACCTTTCCTCACTATAAGTTGGTGGCTTCAGGCATGTTTTACAGTAATAAAAAATTGACAGCCACTGGTCACTCCCTGTCAGTATTGTCTTACTCTCTTGTCAATGAGACTTCCTGGAAAGAGGATATGTCTACAAAGCTTGATTGATTGATTGATTGGCCCTGCAATAATATGGAGAAGTTGGAATACTGCAGGTCCACAGGTTAATGATCTCATTTTTGGCTAGCTGTAGCTCCTCCCCCAAATAGCCATTCCTTGCCCACCTCTGTGTCAGAACTAGCATTCTGTGACTAATAGATAAAAACCTTTAGGATCCATTGACTGAGCAGACCAGTAGTTTGCACTAACCTAAAAGCTAAGAATGTTGTCAGGTAGCATCTGAAGCCTATAAAAAAAGCTCCCCATCTTGAGGTAACCACTTCTCTGATATACCCACCAACATACTTTAAAATTACCTTGATTTATGACTTTCTTTATTCTGTAAAGCTATAAAACTTTATGAAACTGATGTTTGAACATGGAATTCAAGATAATCGAAATCTGTGTTTCTGGGCCATGGTCACTCAAATTGGCTCCAGTATAAACTCTAATTCCCTTTCAGGTGAGAACTGTGTTTTTTTGTACTGACATCCCAGTTTCACAATTGAGGCTCTGATTAGTCACTTTCTTCTCTCTCTCTCTCTCTCTCTCTCTCTCTCTCTCTCTCTCTCTCTCTCTCTCTCTCTCTCTCTGTGTGTGTGTGTGTGTGTGTGTGTGTGTATGTGTGTGTTGCTGTGTAGTTGCAGCATCTTGCTGTATATTTTTGGCTGGTCTGCAGCTCACTGTGTAGCCCAAGATGGCCTTTACATCACAGCAGTCCTCTTACTGCAGACCACGGAATGCTGAGATTACAGTGTGAGCCACCAAGCCTGGCCCTAAAGAGGGCTTTTGTCTGACCATGGTTAGAGTCAGCAAGGCATCCTCCAGGTGAGAGCTCCATTTCCCAGCAGCTCTTTCAGGCAGTTCAGTCCAGTGGGTCCTGATTTATGCCATAGTGGACTCAGTGAAACCTGGATGCTGGTACGGAGGCAGCATCCCTCCTGCCTTAGATGTGAGTCCAATGTGTCTGCTACCTTCTCCTTCTTTGCATTTTATTTTCCTGTGTATATTATTCCTGGCCCTAGTGTGACATCACCTACCTCTTAGAAGAGGGGTAAATAACAAAAGGAATTCAGGAATTCTTTTTCTAGAGCTTTCTTGAGTTTCTAGCTAACAGGCACAAATGGGTCTGCTACTCGGGGGAACTCTACAGAAAAACACACACACACACACACACACACACACACACACACACACACACACACACACAAACCCACAAAATGCAACTGATCCAGCATGTAGAACTATGTGTGGGAAAAGATAATGTGGTTGGGTGGGGACAGGAATTCTTCGTGACCCCTGAGGTGGCCAGCTAAAGCTGTGGAGTCCATGAAGCATGAAATTTGATTATGCTTATCTTGGTGCACAGCCCTGAATCTGCTGCTGGTCATTCAATTACCCGGCAACCTCCATGGATGTCTCAGTGGTGGCTAATACAGCATTTGTGGAAAGCTTGTACCTATTGGTACCTCTGGACTGGTGATAGCCCCTCTGCACTGGGGAAAATGAACTAGCTCTGATGCTGCACCTGACTGGTTCTGGGAAATGACCCAATGCTCTCTGACTATTTTAAAGATTTCCTCAGATCAAATATGGTATTTAAACCTAGCTTGGAGAGATCCCAAGATGACGAAGGAGTTTGGAGGATAAAACCAGACAGGAGGCACCGAAGTAGCAGAGTGTATTTAATATGGAGATGTGGGCTAAGAGATGACTTCATATCTATAGAAAGACTTAGGATAAGTGGGTACCAGTGCTGTGACTGCACTCTGAGGCAGACAGGAGGGGAGATGCAGAAGTTTCATGGAGTTCCTGTCACAGCAAGAACCTCCTTTCTGGCCTTCTCTGTGCTTGCTGAGATTGATAGTAGGTGGCCATGTGTGCCTCCTACATTTCCATGTCAAGAAGGCTTCCACTGGCTGGTGTGGGCCTGCTTTCTGTGATACTAAGAGGGGCTGTCAGATATCCTCCACAAACAGTTTAGGGCGATATTGTCATTGTTTTTCTCGTTGCTGTGACAAAATTCCCGAGGAAAGCAACTGAAGGTAAAGAGAGTTTATTAGTCTCATAGTTTAATGGCATGTCCATCATGCAAAGAAGTCCTGGTGGCAATGCTTGAGACAGCTGGTCACACTGCATCTTTACTCAAAGAGCAAAGAGCAATGAATGCTGTACTTGGTTTTCCCTCTCCTCTGTATTCAGTCCATGATGCCCACCCTCCAGGTGCTAATCACATTCAAGGTGGGTGTTGTTTCTTCAGTTAAAACTCTCTGGAAATACCCTCATAGGCACACTCAGATACACGATTCTAGAGCCAGCTGAGTTGACAAGTTAAGGAATACTAACAATGTCTAAAGAGTTGATTATTATAAGTAAAGGAAGTCTGAAGTGTGTGTGTGTGTGTGTGTGTGTGTGTGTGTGTGTGTGTGTGTGTGTGTGTGTGTGTAGAAAATGGGAAGACCTGGCGAGTGGAAGAGTGGGGTCTGAGAAACATTACCCACTTCCATTAACAGCAAAGACAACAATCCTAATCCTAGTTCGAATTTGATCGCATCCTTTGCCTTCCTACAGTTAGGGGCATCAGGTTTGTGAGCACCACTCCTCTTCCTGCCGCACTCCACACAGCTGAATGTGGCTTGGCTCGGTAAGTTTCCAATTATTGAACACGCCTGGCACAAGTGAAAACTCAGAGATTGACTTTCTGCTCTTGTCCTGAGGCCTTCAGAACACAGACAGGAACCTGTGGGCATCCTTGTTACCTCTGCCTTCTTAGACCCTGTTGTGAGGGGGGCTGGAATTACGTGGAGAAAGACAGATTATCAGAAGAAAAGTACATAAATTTTATTTACAATTAATATTGTTATGTAACATGGGACCTGCATCATGGAAAGAAGTGGCCTTCCTCTCCTTGAAGATCTGGCGGGCACAGTAGTACATGCCTGAAATCTCGGTACTGGGTACTGATGAAGTTGAGTCAAGAAGATTAAAAATTCAAGGCCAGCCTGGATTACACAGTGAGTCCCCTGCCTCACAGTAACAACCATAACAACAAAATACTTGAAGACTTAGGGATTTCATATACCATTTAAACAAGAACAGTAAAATGTGAAGATGAGGAAAAATAGAGTTTGAGACAGAGAAAAGCTGTAAGTGATTAGGAAACATGATAGAAACAAGTAGAGAATAAGTGTGATTTGAGTTAGCTGGTACAGATTCATCTTGGCATTCATCGGCTGTACCTGGATATAAAAACTGTTCTCCTCTTCTTGGTCCAGGGAGGGCATTTTTCAAATAGGAAATTTGTGTTCCGCCTTTAAATAGAAATGGAAGAGGCAGAAATCCCTTTTTGCATATCATGTTTTCCAGTTGCCTATAGCTCAAAATAACCAACAGACCAAAGTGTCATATGTTGGGCTGTTGTGTTCTAATCCTCATCACCTCCTGTCCAGAGGGAATGGAGCCACAACTAAGAAATGCAGGTGTGTCTTTTTCCAGGCTGGAAGTTCTGAACATTTTTAGGGGACCATGAGACTGGGCAGATGTACTCCTACAAAAGTTCTGTTACTATTTTGAAGAGATGTTCAGCTGTTATGTGAGCTAAGATCCACATTTGTAGGTTAAGTACTACCCATGAACACCTGCAAGGCCAGGCTGGAGGAGGACCCCCTAAAACTTCCCATGACCCAGGTGCCATGGCTGTGGAAGCAGGTGTTTTTTAGCTGGAGTCAAATAACACCCCTGGTGAGGTTCCAGCCACAAAAGCCATATATCCTAATTAACTGCAAATGCTTAGCTCATAAAGCTGTCAGCACCAGACTCTAATGTCTGTACTTTTAATGATGCATTTGATTAGGAGGCAATTTTATTCCCTCGATGACAGTCATACCTGTTTGGTAAGGGTCTCCTTTTTCCACCCATTCTCTCCCAATTCGGTTATGTATGAAACTGTGATTTCTCAAACTATCCAGTAACTAGACAAAGAAATCTATCAAAACAATGTCACCATGCATCCTCAACACCAGCCATCAATGTATGCATGTGTACATCCCTACACTCAAGTTCATGCTGGGCTACATAATAGGATTAATGGAGGAACCAGTGTTGCCTATTCTGTGTGGGATCTGCACCTGAAGTTTCCTTTTCTGACCTACTGTTCTTTTCACATCAGATCAAGGTCTAGTAATTGGAATGATTTTATGTCGTATAGAATGGTTTGCAAATGGATTCATGTTCCCTCGTGTCACTAATATCTCAGAATAAGAATAAGCCTAAAAGGTAGCTATACTTCTGATGATAGTAACCTGAGTTGATTTGAGGTATTGTCACTTCCATCAGGAACCCATAAGTAATTTGAAAGGAAACTCCAGTCTCTGAATCCAGTGCTTTCTCTACCACACCATTTCATTTCTCACCAGAGTCTTTTCATCCCTTCCCCTTGGAAAATAAGCCTGGAGCTACCACCACTGCAAGTTTGTCCTGTTGGCTAAGAGGACATCTAAGTAGCTGCTGAGATGGGGTCCAGGCAAGCATCTGGACTGCCTGGGCTCCCCTTTTCGCTGTGAAAAAAGTTCTAGACAATGAAAAAGGCTAGTAAGATTCTAGACTTCCGAGTAGACCATAATGAATTAGCTCTGATTTCCTGCATTCCTCTCCTTAGCCCCCAGTTCATAGTTCATGATGAAGACAGTGGATGTCATCAGGTAGCATCAGAAGGCTGCTATCTTGTGTACCCACCTCCTTCCCTTCACCTCCCTTTACTTTCTTCACAACTTTCTTCTCTTTTAATAAAAGTAGCTGATAAACTTTGGGGAGAAGGCGAGAGAAGGAAAGGGTTTATTTTGCTTACACTTCCATATCGCTGTTCGTCATCAAAGGAAGTCAGGACAAGAACTTGAAGAGGGTAGGTTCCTGGAAGCAGGAGCAGATGCAGAGGCAATGGAGGAGTGCTACTTACTGGTTTGCTCCCCATGGCTTACTTAGCCTGCTTTCCCATGGAACCCAAGTTGACCAGCCCAGGGATGGCACCACCCACAATAGGGCACCTCCCCCATCAATCACTAGTCAGGAAAATGTCTTCCAGCTGGATCTTATGGAGGCATATTCTCAGTTGAGGCTCCCTCCTTTCAGATAACTCTAGCTTATATCAAGTTGACATAAGACTAGTAGTCTTAAGGGCATACTGTCACTTCAATGGAACTTGATTTTCCCTAACATAAAATGGACCACATAGAGTGGACTGTAGCCAGGTCCTTTCTTGTGTTAAAGAACTCATTTTGCTTTTTGCTTTTTTAACCAACTCTGCCACTCTGTAAAAATGACATGTGGATGGTAGCGATAATGAACCGTTGTCTTAGATTTTGCTCAGATTTTCAAAGGAACCCCTGATGGTGAGGAAGAAGTCCATGAACTGATGAACACTAAGATTCCTTCCAGGGTAGAAGAAGATTCTATGCTGGCATGTGGTTCCCTATTGGGAAATCAAAAAGTGGAGCCAAGGGAATCATTGCATAGTCTCTAGGAAATGAGGCCAAGTCTCTAGCCATGGAACTTTCCCTCAATATCTGGTCCATTCTGTTACCAGTTTAGGGAGGTCTTTGTTACAGTGTTGCACTGGCAATGGTGAATGTCTGGATTTCTGTCTCACTGACCCCCTTAAGATCACCATCTTGCTCTCAGTAACCTTAATCTTTCCCATTCCTCTTGGTCCCCATAGAAGTATAAATCTAAGTTGTAGCTAATAATCTTTGAGGATGTCTCTTTGCATACTCTTTACATGTATCATGCCTTTTATTTAACACACTGTATGGATATAGTGAGCACTGAAGTAGGCCACATGGCCTCAAAGCTGGAAGCAAGGGCTGCAGGTCTGAGAGACAGCTGAGGTCTCTACTGCTGCTTGTGTCTCACAATGTACCACTAGGAACTGTTTGATGCACTTAACACTGAGCTGAGTGCAACGAGAGAGACCCGGAGAAGTGAGAGATGCCGAACTTGGACTCCAGAAGAAGAGTACTTCTCCAAAATTACAGCTGAATATTTGTTGTCACAACTTCCTGCAACTCATGGAGGAATCTTAAAATGCTCAGGAGTAGTTGCCAAGCCCTAAGCTCTCCTTGGAAGGTGAAGCTCTAAAAGGGTGTGTGGCTTTGGCATATGAAGGAATTGCATCCCAGGTTTTAGAGTCAGAGCTCAATCAAGGAAGAAGGGATTTTGCACACGTGTTCTTTGAGCTTCACATCTATTCTCCAATGATCTTTCTTCCACTACATTTAGGTGGTAGCTTGTACTTCCAAGACATCTCTGTCTGGAGAAAAGTGATGCTGTACATTGTTACAGACAAGGAAGGGCTCATGACCTTGAACTGCTTTGCATTATATCTCTGTCCTGATAGTGTCTTGTATAACTAGCAGAAACTTGACACATTGAGACAGAAAGCCTGTTATTATTAAGTCTGTTTGCAAATGTGTGGAAAATCTCCAGTAACACCCCCTGGTTATGACAGTAGAAGATAAGGATCTACATTGTGCTCTGCTAGAAGCTTCGCTGTTGTTAAAGTTTTCCTGTCTGGCCCACAGTCAGGACAAACTCTCTCACCTGCCAGTCCCACAGCCCCTCAGACCCAACCAAGTAAACACAGAGACTTATATTGGTTACAAACTGTATGGCCGTGGCAGGCTTCTTGCTAACTGTTCTTACAGTTTAAATTAATCCATCTCCATTAATCTATACCTTGCCACGTGGCTCGTGGCTTACCGGCATCTTCACATGCTGTTTCTCATGGTGGCGGCTGGCAGTGTCTCTCTTACTCAGCCTTTCACTTCCCAGCTTTATTCTCCTCCTTGTCCCGCCTATACTTCCTGCCTAGCCAATGGCCAATCAGTGTTTTATTTACAACCAATCAGAGCAACACATTTGCCGTACAGAACATCCCACAGCACTTCACCTTTTCCCTTTTCTTTCCTTACCTCCAATTACTCACATTTCAGACACAGCTCAAAGAGCAACACCAGATCTCTAAAGCCACTAAGCTGTGTCTGAAACATAGAGACACAGCGCTTTGTGAGGACAGACAGCTTGCATTCTTGGGCTCATCCTTCAGGAAACAGGCTTCAGCTGACTCCTTGAGAGCTCCAGGGTGTGGACAGGCTGTGACCCTCAGAGGCATGCAGCCATCATTTGAGTCAAGATGGCTAAACTTTTTAACAATGTGAGGAGCTGGGCAAATGTGTTCTCACAGTAATAAGCTCACAAACTAGCTGGTTTGGTTGGGGGAGGGGAGCTGGAGGTAAGTCCCCTGGGAAAATCTTATGCTCTGGTTATGTTCAAAGCCTTGCTTCTCCTCCTAAGTCCACCAGCCTCCACAGTCTTGAGGAGGGAGAGAAGAAGTGCAAGAGGAGCCAGTAATGGTTCCCTAGTACCCTGGGTGCCTGGCACCTGACCCTTCATTACCCTGTCTTGCCCATCCTGTAGTAATGGAAGTCAAGGCCCCATGCATGTTCTTCTCAGGAGGGGCTGTCTCTTGGTACTCTGTAGGCCACCAGCCCTAGAAGACCACACCTCCCTACCACCACATCCCATGATGAGTCCCTCACCACTCGAGTTGAGAAGTGGCATTTGTATGAATGAAAACATCCAGCCTCTGATGGTTTGATAATCAGAGTATAAAAAAACCTGACAATTGACAGATTAACAAGAGAAAAGACATAGATTTACTAATGTGCAAACTCAGGGGAAGTAGCATGAAGCACCTAACTCAAAGAGTGGCCAGATGGTTAGAGCTTAAATACACTCTTCCACCTGCTCCACAGGGCGTAGGTGGTCAGGTCTACAGGGAAGTATGGAGGAAGACAAAATGAGTTTCAGGAAGACGGAGTCACAATGGTTTGGTCCAAATTTGCACATGCTGGAGTGTGCTGCCCACTCTGGCCTTTCTTTTTATGAGCCTGGTCTTCTGAGGCATCTTGCCTTTACATAGATTGGGGAACTTCATATAATCCCTTCTCAGGAGGGAGGAGTAGGAGAACTGAGCTTGGGAAGATCGTGAAAGCTCTCAGCATCCCACGGTGTCATCCTTTGGAAGACTGTCTTTAGATGCCCCATATGTCTTCATATTTCTGTGAAAATTCAGTCGGTTCTTCATTCAACAAATGTCTCTAGGCAGCTGGGTGTACATGACGGCATGGTGCTAGGCCTTGGGAGCCCAGTGAGAGAAAATGCATGATGGGATATTTTGGAAGACCTTTAAAAGTGTTTTAATCTTATGTATTAATCCTTCTTAGTTTTCTTATTCTGGCAAAAAAAAATAATAATCAGCAAGGCATTTTTGTGAACTAGCCATTAGAATCCAGGTGTTGCTCAAGCACTCTGTCTCAGTCAGGAATTCCTGGCATCTGTACATACAATACAAGCCACACAGAGAAAAATAAACTAACTGCACCTACTAAAGATTGGGGTAAACGTGGAGAGACTCCTAGAAGGGGCGAGAGAATCAAGTAGGTCCACAGGAGATGCTAAAACTTGTATTCAACATGTGGGCTTTGGGATCAGAATTGTCCTTTAATAAGGAAATACATTTTGATTGAATGTTGGACACTCTGTTTTTGCTCCAGGCCACGAGTTAACCGATTTGACATAAGACAAGCAATTAAACAGGGCTCCTTGGCTCTCCTGGGGGTTCTTTGCTTTCACTTTCCTGCCCTGGGCTGCTTCTGAACTGAACTGCTCCAGAGTAAAGAGAAAGCCTCCTCCAGGCTCCGTAGAGTCTTTCTGATGAGAAGGGCTTGGGGGTGGGTGCCAAGGCTTTCAAGAGTATTCCGGTGTGAGCCTTTGGTTTTAAACTGAGACTGCAGCACATGACGACTCTCCCACATGTGCCCAAGGTTTAAAGCCAGCACTGTCACTCTAAACTGATGTCCCTTTCCTGAGCCTTTTTCTCCTGGCCCAGCCTGGCAGGAGTGAGGCGATACTTTAAAGGGACAGATTTAAACCATCACCTTGTATGCAGTACAATCCCTTTTCAAGTGCATTCTTGTGGCTCATGCTGAGGAGCCCCCGAGGGATCCCATCTCCTTCCATAAACTCATAGGAGGCTGTGTGCAGCAAGGATTGGCTGTGAGCAGGTCATGTAGTAAGAAAGGGAGGCCAGACTCAGACAGCCTGGAATCATCCTTCAGGTTAAGAGCTGGTACTGAGAGGCCCCTGCCAGCTTCAACTGGACAAACCTCAGCTCCCAGATCTCTGCGGCAGAGGCCACCTCTGTCTTTCAAATGGGGTTTTGCACCTACTCTGCTCACCATGTGGTGCTGTCCAGGGAACCAAATCAGAACTGTCCTGCAAACGCTTGGTGAAACACTGAGCTGTGCAAATGAAAGGTGTGTACAGAACCACAAGTCAGGGACTGGGCAACAAGGAGCTAATTTAATGTCTTTGTACCAGCACAGTAATGCTGGCTTTCCAGAGCCACTTCAGTCTTTGTTTTCAATTTCTATTTAAAGATTTATTCTATTTATTTGCTTATCTATTTGTGTGCATGCACACACACACACACATGTGCATCTGATCCCTTGGAGCCAGAGTTATAGGTGTATGTCAGCTACCCTGTTTGTTAAATAGGAACCCTGGTCCTCATGGTTGTGCACTTAGCTACTCTTACGTGCTGAGCCATCTCTCCAGCCTCCCAGTTGGATCCTCTCTATTTGTAGATAATGCCTTTGTGGACTCCGCCTCCTACAGTAAATGAGAACTAACACAGAAATCCTCAATTGGACAATATACAGAGTGAGAGATTTTGGAACACCCCATCCTAAATGGGATGTCTTCATCAAATCCCTCTCCTCGGGGCTTAGATAAGGAGGCAGGAAGATTGTAAGAGTCAGAGGGGATGGATGACTCCAAGGAAATCATGTCTTCCAGACACAGCATTCTTAGGACTGATGTATCTAAGAACTCACACAGGCTCTGGCCTAATACACAGGGCCTGCACAGGTTCAAGCCAGACAGGATCCTAGTGCTGAGAGGGGAAAATGGACTCCAGCTCTCCAGTTAGTGCCCACTTGCAGACGAGAAATTAGTTTTTTCAATGTTGTCACTGGGTCTATCAACCACATGTAATGGTAGGTCCAATGCCCAGCTGTAGATGGCCACCACACAGCGAACTCAATGATATTTTGACAGACATTTTGTCTCATATTGCTTTGTTTAGGCATTTTATTTACTGGTCTTTTGCTTGGATATTATAGTTTCTGATGTGCTTTTTGGATTTTATTTATGTATTTCTTGTGACCTTTCTTTTTAAAAATTCTGGCTTGTTTTCTTCCTTCTTTCATGTTTGTTTTCTAAAGAGAGAGTGAAAGAAGGTGTGGAGTTGTGTGGGGAGGTGAGAAGGTCTGAGAGGAGCTGGGAGAGGGGAAACCATGATCAAAATATACTGTATGAAAAAATATTTTCAATAAAAATAAAACTGTTTAAAAAGCAAACAGAAATAAAGCCAAAATTCGCGTGTATGACAAACATATAGACTTCCATGCCATTTTCCCCTAGTCATCCATGGAAGCCACCATCCCCACAGTACTTACAACTATGTAAGTAGGCTTTACATGGTTTTTGGAGAAGTGTTAAAGTCTACAGGAGGGCACGTGTGGGCTGCATGGGAATACCATGGAGTTAGATATGAGGGACTCGAGCATCTGTGGATTTTGGTGTCTGTGGGGTTTTGAAACTAATTCCCAGCTAACACCAAGGGCCAACTGTACTGTAATGAAGGAAAGAGGCAGTATAGTCCCAAGAATAAAGGTCCCCTGACAAGATGACATCCGCACTGAGGGTGCTGCATACTGTGGCTCCAGATAACTGAGCACAGTTCCTGATGTCTTACTCTAGCTCGTGGCTTCCAGGACAGAGATACTGGGTGAGCCTGACACCCTAAGCATGTGGCTCTAGAGCTAACTCCTGACCCCAGGACATCTGAGATGGAGAAATGAAGTCCTTGCCTGCATCCAGGCCAAACTGCTGCCTGTGAGGACCAGAAAGACTTGGGAGAAGCTGGTGGCTGTGGCTATTATTGGGCTCCATAGATGCCCTTCATGCTGGAGGGCCCAGTACTTCCAGACAAAGCCACAGGGAACCCAGCCCAAGGGGGGTGGGGAGAAAGAACTGCCTTTTCCTCCCATTGCTTTAAAATCCCATGATTTCCTGAGCAGTTCTGAGGTTGCTGGCTGTGCTTCGCAGCCACCAATCTATTTAAACTTTCAGTATTAGAGATCTCAGCAGTCTGTCCCAGGAGGAAATTACCTCCCAATTCAAGTGAGCCAGGTGCCCTCTTGAGACATGTGAGATTCGTGTCCCCAGCATAGACCTCTCTCTTTTCAGACTGGTAGACGGCGGTATATAGGCCTATTACTGGAAATAGATGCATTTGTGAGTTTCAACATCCTATTAGTGATGATGATCTGACAAAATCATGAGAACGGAGATATTTGGGTGTGCAGCTGACAGCTGATTTACGTGCTAAGACGGCTTGAGAATGTAGACTGTGTCTCCAGAGAAGCCCCGGAGGAGCTGTGCAGGGTACAGGAAGGGTGAATCAGGGTGTCATTGGTATGGCATGAGCATCATCTCTGGAGTTCACAGGGACACTTACAGGATGTTGGTACTGATTCAGAAGGCAATAGCACAGGGGAGCAGGTGTCAAATCTCTCTAAGACAGCAACCATTGCTTATACACCAGTCTCCTTGAAACAGGGCTGAGCTGACACAGTTATACTAGCCAAGGTACATTTCTTTTCCTCAGATGTAATAATTTAACTTGAATTGATGAAATGAAATATATTTTGGAATCGCTTTCTATCCCAGTGAGATTGGATCATGACAGAAATATATTGAGTTATGAATGTTTAAATGTGGTTGTCAAGGTGTCAAGGGACTCATCCTCTCTCCTAGGATTCTGGGCAAGACAAAGGACTTGCTTTTATCAAGAGGGCCATGCAGGGCCCCTCTTGACTGCATGGGCTGTTTACCCAGCATCTTCATCTTCCTTTTTCCTCCAGAGCAGAGTTGCCTTAGTCTACATTGGCATTTGTGTTTGCTTAAGCTTCATCCATACAAGGAAAATTGAATCGGTCCCATTAGTTTGATTTCAGTAGCGATAGAAAAGGTAATGGATTCCAGGCTTGCTTGCCATTTAATTTAGATGTTAAAATACTGCATGTGATTGACCTAGATCCATCACTGTGCCTGCCATACTGAGTTAGAAATGCATAGCAAGGGATGCTGGCAGCTTTTGCAAGTTATCACTTGGAAAACATCTGGTTAACTCAGGGACGATGGACACAAGTCCAGATGGAACCCCCTTGGGGGTTCAAGAACAAGGTTGGGAGGAGAGTTTGTCATAGTGTATTTCATTAAAGCCCAACTATCCTCATTTAAGTGTGCTAAAAAGGGGAGCTTTGTGTTGGCTGGAGTAGAACACTGACTCCATGAACTCTCCCTATAATCTGTATCTATAGGGAGTAAGGACCATGAATCCTCAGGGTCTAGTCTAGCATCTGACTCAGGGAAGGGAGTAAGACTTGTGAAGATGGAAAATGTTGATCGATAGGATCAGGAATGAAAGAGGATATGGCAATATCTTCTATTTCCCACCCCAAAAGAACTCTGCAGTCAGCACAGAAAATTCTCAGTCCCATATCTGCACCTATTCTGGTGCAAGTACCCCAGTCTGTCTGTAATGGTCCCCATCTGTAAACTTGCAGTTGCAGAATACATGCTTCAAGGAGCTTTTTGAAGAGCTGTGGACAGCTCAGTGGTAGCACTTTCCCAGTGTGGATGAGGGAAGTTTGATCCCCAGCATAGTGAAACAGACAAACAGTACTGTTTGAAGATTTAATGACTTGTCAAATAGGAAGTTCTTTTAAAGATATTTAATATCAATTTTAAACACTTAAATGTTTATTAATTACTATTGTTATTAAATGGTTTTTGCCACCCTGCTTTACATCAGTCAATTGACCCTTATGTTTCAATTGGAAATTTCATTTTAAGAATTCTGGATCTAGGCTGGGAGATAACTCCTCAGTACAATGCTTGCATTACAAGCACAAGGACCTATGTTTGATCACCAGCTCCCACATCAAAAAGCTGGGCATGGTGGTATATACTTATAATCCTAGTGCTGAGAGGCAGAGCCTTAGGGCTCACTGGCCAGCCAGCTATACTAGCCTAATTAGCTCGTTCCAGGCCAAACTATGTCTTTAAAGAAAAACATCAACAGACAAAACAAGGAACAAAAATGTACCAGCTGATGAATGACACCTCAAATTATCCTCTGATCTCCACACACAAGCACACGCATACACAGACATAAACAAGCACACAAAGAATCATGAATCTGCTTTGCTATTAATTAAGGTCTTTTCCTTATGCTGCTCTCACACAAGTAAAAATAGGCCTCTATCAAATGACAAAAGCAGGTATGGATCCTGGTTCCTGAAGAGGTTTCAATATTCCTTGCTTTGCCATGTAGGGTTACCCCAGCTTGACCTCTAGAGAATTCCTTCAGCCCTATGGTGCTCACAGCAGCCACAGCCACAGTTATGTAAAGAAAACACATTATAAGGAAGGATCAGTTCTAGATGATTCTCTTGTGTTATCCCAGTCAATCTATCTAATAATCAGATCAAGAAATTTGACATCAGGGTGGGCAAGATGACTCAGTGGGAAAAGGCTTTCACTACTCAACCTGACTACCTGAGTCAAGAGCTTGGAAACTCCACGGCGATAGGAAAGAGTCAACTCCAACAGGCTGTCTCTGACTTCCACACTTGTGCTACGCCATGCCTACACACACACACACACACACACACACACACACACACACACACACACACACACACGCAAGAATTATCTTTTTGCTTTTTCATTTTTTCTTTTGTTTTTGAGATTATAATATAGTTACATCATTTCTCTCTTCCCTTTCATCCATTCAAGTCATCCCATATGCTCCTCCTTGTTTCTTTTTAAATTCCTAGCACCATTCTTTTAATTTTTGTTATATGTACATATATATATATATATATATATATATATACATATTATAAAATATACCCTGATCAATCTGAATAATGTTATTTATATGTGTGTTTTTAGAGCTGTTCATTTAGTATTGCATAACCAATGGGTGTGCTCTTCTATAGGGAAGACTATTTCTCCCATTCCAACATTCCTTAGCTGCCCTTAGTTCTTTGTGTAGGGTTGAGTCCTCATGGGCTCTCCCATGGAATGTCTGTTGTTACTGTCTTTGTTCAGCTCACACTGAGGCAGTCCTATCGGTGATACCTTATGGATGTAGCTTCTGACATTACTAGAAAACCACAATCTCACAGCAAACTCCCTGATCCTCTACAATATTCCCTGAGCCTTAGATATTTTATATTTTATAAATGTCTCCATTGGGACTGGCCTCTACAACTCTGCATTTTGATTAGTTATGGTTTTCTGTAGTGGTTTCCATCTGATGCAACAAGAAGTTTCCTTGATGAGGAGTGAGGATTACAGTTATCTGTGGATATAAGGACAAATGTTTTGAATGTAGTAAGGGATTGCACTAGATTAGTAATGTGGTTGTTATAGGTTCTCCTCTAAGATCCATGATTTCACTATCCCTGAGAAGTTGGCTAGGTTTCCTGTACCAGGCAAGGTTTCCCTTTTGCTGAGCAGGTCTTAAGTCCAATTAAGGAGCTGTTGACTGCCAGTATGGTATGGACGCCACTACTGTACTCTTAGAGTTACTATGCCATGCTGGTCATTGTTGTGGTCAAAAGGTACTCATAGCTGAGTAGTACTATTGGTTGCTTTTCTCCCTTGGAAGCTTACATAGACATCTTCTAGTATCATGAAAGCTAGTTCTCAGAAGGAGACATTCAGGTCAGGTCTAGCTCAGGGGCCTCTTAAACCTGTGTCTGAAGTTCATGGTGTCTTCCGCTAAGGATTTGCCTTCTAACTCTGGTGGGAGCAACCAAAGGCAATAGCAATATGCTGTATGTCTTGGAAAACTCTTGGATAATCCTGACCTACAATTCAAAAGAGGGTTTCTCATGACTGATATTTGAATTTTTGTTAGGTAGTCTTTGGCACTTGAAGGGACCATTGTCATCCCAGATGAGAAATTTTCATTTCATTTATATATGTATATCTATACAAAGAACTATATGTATTGTAGGGTTTTTTGATACATAATCCATAATATGATTCCTATGACCTTTTCAGGCATCCTCACTATTATTTTATCCTCCTCTTCCTTCTTCTGTGTCTACTCCCCTCCCCTCCCTAATGAGCCCCACCATTATAATTCTTACTCTTGAAAGATGAGAAACTGAGGCACAAATAGGTCATTTGCCCAAGGTTGTCCAGGTACTAGGTAAAAGCTATTTGGATCTGGAAGAGGACAGTACTCAGTCTGTGAGTCTGCACAGCAGAATTTGGTCTAGTTCCATTGCTTTCCTGTTACTATGGTTTTGTGAATCTTCCTGAACTCAAGGTTAGTCTAGAAATCAGAATAT
Organism: Peromyscus californicus insignis; assembly: GCF_007827085.1. NCBI lineage: Eukaryota > Metazoa > Chordata > Mammalia > Rodentia > Cricetidae > Peromyscus > Peromyscus californicus. Next base: position 23,464,476 of record NW_026294402.1, read on the forward strand.
ATCTCCTCTCTTAGCTTTATCCAGTGAACTGACCTTGGCACCAGAGAATATTTTCCATCTATAAATAGCAAAGTGTATGATTGCCAAATAAGTAGGAGAGTGTTTGCTACTGTGTAAACGCTCCAATGAGCCGGTTATTATTACCGTGTCATCATTATAATAAGAATAATGTACATTTATGGAACATTTTATGTCCCCCAAGTACTTCATGGCGTTCCTAACTAGCTAGCCTACTGACACGTTCTAGTGGGATGACTGAAAGTCTTTATTTCAACTCTTTGGTGTTGGGAAACTTCAAAGTACCTCTTCGCTCAGGATAGGAGCACAGCACCAGAGAGGAAACATGAGAGGGCCAGCAAGATGGAGTCTGGAAGGATGTGTGAGTGAGTTCTTCATCTAACGCCTTAGAAAGGCAACACCAGATCTAGATCTCTTCAGACTGTGTAAACCCAAAGTTAATTACGGGAAGGCCCCCATTTGTATTTTTATTGCTCTATTTACATTTTATGAAGCCATCTGGTACCATTAATATGTTCAAAACCAGTTTTGTTTTATTTGTCATTTTACAACAACAACAACAACAAAAAGCTGGTTCTCCTCAAATGGGAGAAACAGCAGGCCCAGGGAGAAAGCCTCCAGCCCTGAGCTGGAGTATGAGGAAAGGATCAGCCTCTTAGGCTCCACGCAGGCAGAAGTGGCCAAGCTTCTGTGGATTTGGTCTATGCTTTCTCAGGCTTAGACACCCAGAGGGCAGTTTGGCCCGCTGTACGGAGGGATAATCTGCATCTCCAGGATGTGCAAACCATGTTAAGAGTGGAACATGACAGGCTGAAGAACAGCAGAACAAGCTCACCAGCTGCCCTCCCTGGGCACCGAGCTTCAAAGAGTCCATCCAAACTATCACTGTCTCCAGCCAGGCCCATCTGCGGGGGCATCCCAAGGGCCACACACACGGATGGAGTCTACAAGCCATCATGCTCTTTTTCTGTTGTTTAGCATCCTTAGGACACAGCTGAGTGATTCCCTCAGAGGTAGCTTAGGGAGACCAGAAGCCACCATCGGCCAGTCTTGGCTTGGGGACTAACTAATGGCAAAATGTTCTTTCCCAGGCTCAACCCAAAATGAGCAGCTGTTGCAGGATTACAGAGCATTGGACCCTCTTGCTTTCATTTTAAATGTTATCTCAGCTGGACAGTTCTTGCAAATGAGCCTCCCCCAACCCCCTTCCTTCTCAGCCCCCACCACCTCCACCAGATACTCTACCCACATATGCTCTGGCCAAAGCCAGGGCCTACAGGGGTGCACATTAACTAAATTGTGGCTTACTGGCCACTTTGGTGATGTTCCCAGACAGGCTTCTCTGGCTTAACACTTGGATGCTAATGACAAAGAACTGGTGAGTCAGATGTGGCTGAAGGAGTGCCTGTAAGGCCAACACGGCACACGTGAGTGTCGGGGAGCTTTGAATCTTTATCTGTTCTCAGCCCATAGGAAGGCTAAGGCGGGGACGCCTGTTTGGGGGTTTTGTTTTGCTTTAAACAATAGAAATATCCTACTGCTATCAAAAAACATGTACTGTGTAACTGTCTCCAATCATGCCCTGCAGGTTTCAGAAACACAAAACAAAGACTTTCATCGATTGTGAGGAAGCATGACTGTGGCTTTCTTTCTCTAAGTGCTCCCCGGACACAGTTTCTTCCCTCTGACCTTTGTCCCTTGCCTCCCTGACTCTGTGCTTTCCTCTCATTCTTTCTATCCCTCCCTGCTCCAAGCTACTCACGAGGGAAAGGAATTTGGGTTTTTGAATAAGAAAAGGAAATAATGAAAACAAAATGCTATACTTGGTTTCTCATTTCTACCAACAACTGCAATTGGTTGGTTCCAGAACATGGTACCATTTCTTTCCTCTGCCCTCCACAAGCCCACCACGTTCCTCGACTCCATTCCTCTTGTGTCTTTCTAATCAGTACCTCAGAACTGGTTACAGAGGACTTTCTTACAGAAAGCAGACTCATCCCTAAAGCCATTTCTAATTTTTACGCTCATTGCTCTGGGTGGTGAGCCAGGAGACTGGGTAGACCACGGAACTTGAGGGAAAAGACTGTGTATAGTTGAATGTTGTACCTTGGGGCTAGACTATGTTCAGGAGGCTGAGACAGAGCAAAGTACTGCCATTTCTGCCTGAACTGGGGAGAGCCCAGACTGCCCACATCCTGGCTTCTGACTTACCAGGGGAGTCTCAGGTCACCTAAAAGCAGACACACACTTTAAGAAATATAAAACCCAACCCATCCATGGTCCCCAGCGTATTTCTAGAATATAAGCTAGAAGTACTTATGTGCTGTGTTACAGTGGCTGAGAGGGGCCACAGGCTTGAACACAGCCCAGCCAGCTCTGTTTGGCTTCTAACATTATAAATTATGTAGCTGTCTTCATCTATTATTCAGCATAATTTATTTTGGACATTTATATCAGCAGTTTATAGACAAAATAAACCAGATGCCAAAAGAAGGAGTAGAGAATGAAAATGGACATGTATGGTGGAGGGCAGGCAAGGAGAGGGAGAATTGAGGAACAGTGTGCTCCTCCATCAATCAAACATGATCTACACAGTGTCGAGACCAGAAGTGAGGATGAGTGGAAGATGGTCACCATTTCTATGTCCCTATTTATATATCTTGGGCATTTGGTTTTTTCTCAAGGAATGTCAATCTCTCTGACAACTACGTGGAAGAAGCAGCCCCCTGCTTCTACAGCAGCAGCTCACATAATGTCTCTGCCATCATATCAAGGGTCTTTTGATACTCCTCCCATGCTGCTTGATTAAATCCTAGCAGTATTGGTCTCCTTGCTGACCAACTCCCAGCTTGCTCTAGAGCTGCCTCCCTCTAAGGATCTGAGGGCTTTGTTCTTATTTTTTGCCTCACACTTGGCTCAGTGCTCTCTTAGCTTTTTGGGTGCCTTCCATCGCCTTCCTGTTGTGATGGACTCTTCCTGGGCTTCTGTATCCTCTGCCCTACCCACCCTTGGCCCAAGAGCCAATGGATTTGGGCCAGATGCACACAGATTCATGTCCAAGCCTGTGCTTGCAAGGTCTGAAGCTTGCTTCGGCTGTCCTGGCCTTGGGAGGGGTGGAGCTATAGGGAGAAGGAAGGAGGAAGAGCCAGAATTGACTAGTGGGACCGCAGCAGCCACAGAAAGCCTGCTCTGCCCAATCAGACTTACCCAGAAAAGGAGAACAGTAGGTATTTTTTTCTTGTCCTTTGTGTCCACTCTGATAATCAAGAGTTGGTGAAATGGCTGAGAGCACAGCATCAGCCCGATTGGCTAACAGGAATCTGAATTAGGTAATTTGGAGACCAAATTTATGCAGGTCAAAACTCATTAGCCACAATATAAAAACAGCCTTCTGTATCAACATACATTTCCTACGGAGTCTGTGCTTCTGTGTGGTTGGCTTAGTTCCTGCGACACCTCAGAAAACTCTGAGGTAAAAACTACAACTGCCCTTCCTGGTCTCTGGGTCCACTTCTGAGATGCCACTCTGCATAGAAAGTGCAAGGGAGCTGTGGACCTTTGGGACCACAACCACAGAAGAACGTTGGGGGTTCCCGGACAAGGCAGTGCAGAACACATGAATAGTGACTCATAGTTGGTCCCTTCAGTCACTCAGTGAGATGTTGTAGAAGACACTGTATCTGAGACCATGCTGCTTTGCTGAGATCACACAGCTGGTGTAAGATGACGGGGGTGAGGAGGGACAGAGAGTGATGGTCTCAGCGGCATGAGTCTGGACCATCTTTAGGGAACCTGATTTCTTAAAGGTGCTCTGGTTTGGTAGTCCTTTCTAAAGGACTTGACATCTTCAGACGAACTAACCAGCTCGCCACTGTGCCATCATGAGCTGGACTGTCCATGATGGGCTGCCTAGAGAGCAGTTGATGAGAATTAACAGCTAAAGACTGGAAACGGCATCTGTCAGGCCCTTGCTGTGTCATACAAAGGGCAACAGCTGCACTCAGGAAGGCCTTCGGAGCGCCATAACGGAGTTAGAAAACCTAAAAAAAAGGAAGTTGGTTGAGGCCATAACAAGAGACACTGAATGATTTCTGATTCCCATTTCCGCAAAGAAAGATGGAAGGGCCATATATCAGCGAGTTAGGTTCAACCACCTTTGAGTCCCTGACTCACTTCTGAGGCCTGGGGATCTCCCACAGCTGAGCACAGAGGTGTGGTGAAGAAAATTTTGTAAAGAGACTCCAAGGGACACAGGGTCCCTTGGATTTGGAATACTACTATGCATTTAAGGGTTCCCTGAATCTCCTTTAGATCCAGGTTTAAAAATAGAGATACAATAGAAAACGGAGAAAGTGCATGGGGCAGCTTAGAGTCTGGGGAAAGGATTTAGTGGTGGTGGAGAAGAATGTCTACTGTGCGTAGAATTCTAAGACCTGAAAGAACATTCTCGAGCAGGCAGGTACCTTGCAACATTTCCTGAATAAGCAGGCTAAAATTTCTCCAGGATTCTTATGCCAGTTTAAGGTCTATTAGGCCCTATGATATTCATAGAGATGACCTTTGCTCTGACCCCAGGCCTGCCAGAACTCTATAGCATGGGAGGTAGGGAAGAGCAGCTTAGAAAGCCCCTCAGGCCATGCGAACAAACCTGCCCTTCAGAAGAATGGGTGGATTTTAGCTTTTCAGCGATCTTATCCTTGTTTACTTTCCTAATATAGTTCCCAGGTGCAGGCCTCTAACAGCTCCTGATGACTAATCCTGGTGTGATCCACACACAAAACTTAGACTCCGATTGTATTGCTCCCCTCTGAGGAACCTTAAATGAGAACATCATATAACCTGCCTCCCTGGCATTCCTTTAATAGTACTCCACAGGGTCCTGGTGACCTGAAATACCTTGCCAGTCTTCCAGTACAGAAGACAAGTGGAGAAACTCAAATGCTAGACTCCAGCTCATTCACTCAGAATGGTAGCATTAGGGGGGAAGAGATGGATGGTACTGTGATATTGGTCCAGAAACAAGGTCAAGGCTTATCAAGGACAGCTTAGCACTTACTTGTAATGATGTTCCTGTAACCACTCTGTAGCCAGGATCTGACTGGAATGAGCAATTAGCAGACCTTTGAAGACATTTCAAGCTGTATTATTCTTTATTGGGGGTGACAAAGGACTACATATGAGTTCTAGAGGATTTAGCGTCATCCCTTCTCTCTACCAAATAAATGCTAGTACCATCACTATTTGCCCTCTAATGGAGACATCCAATAATTTCTCCACATGCTGCCGAATATCCTCCAGGAGGCACAGTTGACCTTAGCTGGGAACACATGTATTCAAGTAACCCTAGGTTCTTCCACCAGCTGCTTAAATCAAGTCCCCGAACAGGCAGTAGTTTCTAGGAAACACATAATTTCCCACTGCATCCCTGATCCACTGAATAAGAGTTTCTATCCATGGTACCAAGGAGGTTATATTTTCCTAGGCTCTCTGGGTGATGCTCATTCCTGCTAGAACTTGAAAAACACTGCTGTGTGCTAGCCACTTGCCACCTGCAGCTTATTATGTTCTAAATTATTATTAGGTAAATTAACTAAAACCGAGAATATAATGTCTCAGTAGCTTTGCACCCATTTCGAGTGTGCAATAGTCACACGTAACCAGGGACAATTCTACTCATTAGGCTAGATCCAGAATGTTTTCCTAATTGCAGACATCTCACTGGCCCACATTCTAATGAATCGGTTACCAACCAGGAATGGTTTCCACAGCTATAGGATTGTGCCTGTGGCTATCAGCAAATCAAAGAGAGTGTTCTCTGCCTACCTTAGGGTCTTGAATAGCTAGATATAGAGTGAAGTGAGAGAAACCACATTTCTTCCCTCCCTCACCCTTTCATGGAAGTTAGGTGTAATGGCACTCATCTTCCCAGAGTCTATTCTTAGCAACAGGGCAGTTGGGCAGTAAAGCATGATGAGGGAAATAGAAGCAGTCCTATTCATCCACCACCCAAGACCAAGAAACGCACAGAAGCTCCTGGTGTTACCTACTTTGTGGAGATGCTGGCCCTTATGACGGCATGACAGAGGCCAGACCATTCCAGTGGGGTTATTGTATGTCCATATGCAGTTGTTGGGTTCAAATGAGTACCAATCCCGAAGCCTGCCGAGACAGCTTCTCGTGTTCCCTTCATAAGCCATGGACCTATCCCTGCAGCTCAGAGTAAAGTGTAATCCAAAAATCACTGAACATAACCAAGTACTCCTGCTCCAGTTGTGTGAAACCCAAGCACAAAGTGACCCTGCATCAGCAAGACCTCTTTGGCCTCAAGAGAAGCTTGTACAGTGACAGAAACTCTTCAGCCTCCATTGGAAAGCTCAGCAGGTTCAGTGCAATTGGTCCCCTCCCTGGCTCATCTTCCACAGTCAGCCTAGAGGGACTCAGTGAACAAGGAAAGAGAAGCAAGTGCTGGCCAGCTGGCTGGACTCCCACCTGAAAGAGGGCATAGGGGGAAGAGGAGCATCTGAGAGCAGGTTGATGCTAAGTCCATCTCAGGCAGGGTACCACTCTAAAAAATGTCCTGCTCCTGGCCACCTCTTGGATGCATGCTTGGATTAAGCTAGAATATTTTGAAATACCTAGTAAAAAGGGCAGCTTCAGGGATTTCATCCTCAGGGTGCCTCAGGAACCCAGGGCTGATACAATACAGTGGGGTCCAAACCTGTGGGAGAAATATAAGCAGTTTAGTGAGTGGAGGTTCCCAGCAGGACTCTGGTCGGGGAATTTTCCAGAATGTGTCAGGAGGGGTGCTGTAGCTTACACCAGGAACTAGACTCTTGGCTCCTAAGGGTGGCCAGAAACAAAAGGGAGAAGTGAACCAGCGTAGGTGGGACTTAGACCTACAGGAGAGGTTCAGTGAGGTGATGGAGGTGGGTAACTCATTCACCTAAGTGAAAAACTTAGTGTTCAACAGTCATCTGTAGTTGAACCAAGCCAGGCCATTTACCTTGATTACTTTGATTTCTATGACACAAACACAGTATTTATAATTTACTGTGGGATGGTCTGTATGTCAAATGTGTTGCTGATTGGTCAATAAATAAATCACTGATTGGCCCATGGCCAGGCAGGAAGTATAGGCGGGACAAGGAGGAGAATAGAGCTGGGAAGTGGAAGGCTGAGTAGGAGAGACACTGCCAGCCGCCATCAGGACAAGGAAGATGTAAAGTACCGGTAAGCCACAAGCCACGTGGCAAGGTATAGATTAATAGAAATGGATTAATTTAAGCTGTAAGAACAGTTAGCAAGAAGCCTGCCACGGCCATACAGTTTGTAACCAATATAAGTCTCTGTGTTTACTTGATCGGGTTTGAGCGGCTTGGGACTGGCGGGTGAAAGAGATTTGCCCTGACTGTGGGCCAGGCAGGAAAACTCTAGCAACAATAATTATGTATCCATATTAATATTTTCTATATTTATAAATACATTACAAATTATTATATGTATGCTGTTACTTCATTCATAAAAATATATGAACATGTGTATTTATTTAGACAAAAATGTACAGGCAAAAATAAAAAATACGGCCGGGCGGTGGTGGCGCACGCCTTTAATCCCAGCACTCGGGAGGCAGAGCCAGGCGGATCTCTGTGAGTTCGAGGCCAGCCTGGGCTACCAAGTGAGTTCCAGGAAAAGGCGCAAAGCTACACAGAGAAACCCTGTCTCGAAAAACAAAAAAAAAAAATAAATAAATAAAATAAAATAAAATAAAATAAAAAATACTTGAGGATAAATATAGTTACACATATATTAGTCATACATATGAATAAATGTGCACATTATTACATGATAGTCAAAAAGGCCCAGTGTTTGCATTCAGATAGTTTCTAGTTTGAATCACAGTTCTGTCATGACAGTGCCTTCTTGTGTAGATTTTAGAATTGAACCATCATTTCCTCTTTTGTAAAGTAGAAATAAATGTGCATAAGGAATGTCCATGATGCATAGAGAATATGAGTATAAAATGTGTAGAATCTGTGGTAAGTGACTGTGTGACCAGTGTAGGAATGGGTGACTCCATCCCTTGAGTGGAGGCTGGAAAATCAAAGAACTATCTGACCATACTGCTCATGAAGTGGTTTCAGCAGCAAATTCATCTACTGTGTGCTTTCCAAAGGGCTCATATGGGATATACTTTTTCTTTAAACCAAATTCTTCTGTTGCAAGAATGACTTATTTCTTTTTTCTTTCTTTCTTTTTTTTGTTTTATAACTGGGTGATTTCTTGGAGAAATTCCCTATTGGAGCTTATAAAACACAATTTCAAGGAAGTAAATGTCAGATGCTTACAAAAGTAAGCTTTCTGGTGGCTTTGAGTCCCCTATTACCTGGATACATCAGAGGTCAAGACCATTGGGTGTGGGCATTTGAATATTAGAGGAAGGGTCTTCTTTATGTTTTCTGAGATCCCCTTGCACTTGAAACCCACACCTCCTCTGGCTTTTTTAGAGGCACCTTCTGAGTGTGGTATACTGTGATAACATAAGCAGCCCCTTCCACCTCCGTCTACTGCTCCTGGTGGCCCCTATTCATCAGTTACAAGGCCCTGAAGGAATCAAAGAGTGAGGATGTGAGATTACATTCTGGAAATAGGTAAGCTGAAATGAACCGAGGATTGGATTCAACCAGGCAGCCAGATTCATTTAGTGCCTTGTGCAGTCGTATTAGGAAAATCCAACCATCCAGAACAGCTCTGACTGTGCTCCCACTGTAAGAAGGGTGGGCTGGATGTGCTGCAAGTGGAAGGGGATTCCCTTTGCACACTTTTTATGCCTTCTGCCAGGTCAGTTCACGCTGGTACAAGTCCACTCCTGCCTCCTAGGTCTGCATTCTCTGAGCCACCTTCCAGAAGAATTTCTCCTTGCCTCATCATGAGTCCTGTAGGCCATTCCAGGCTTGCATTTTCCCTCTGTCAATCTGGAGATATGAAAACCTGTTGCAGTGGATCTGAGAGTAGAGCATAGAACCCTCACAGTGTGGGGATTAGTGCTCATAGAAGTGAGCTTAGGAAGTCATTTAGAAAGTGCCTTTGAACACCCACAAAGCTGAGATCTGCTGCCCAGTACAAGGGATGGGCAGGAATATATAATAACGTGAGCAGTAGCTATGACATCTCACCTCTCCCAAAATAGTGGCCACTATGAAAACAAAACAACCAAATAGTAAATGCTGGCATGGACCTAGAGAAAAAGTATTCCCACTCATTGATGATGAGAGTATAAATTAGTAGAGCATGGAGGAGAACAGTTTGGAGGTGCCTCCACAGAGGTATGAATAGAGCTGTCATGTGAGCCAACAATACCATTCCTGGGTATCTATTCAAAGAAAATGAAGCAAGCATATGAAAAAGATGCTTGAATGACCATGTTTTTTGTTTCTTGTTTTTTTTGTTTTGTTTTGTTTTATAGCAGTGTTTTCAAGAGCTAAGATATGGAATCAACCCAGATGCCTGTCAACAGGAAGATAGATAAAGAAAATATCACATATACACACAATGAATATTAGTCAACCATAAACAATGAAATCTTGTCAACATAAATGTTGAACAATAATGAGGTTGGAAAGAAGGGTTGGGAAGGATTGCTATAAAAGGAGTCTGTATTTGATCAATGTAGACAATATGCATGTATCAAAAATTACAATGAACTCCATTAATATGTATAATTAACATACACTAATTAAAAATTTAAAAATCATATAAAAATGACTTGAGCCTCAACAATTTTAAATGCCAGCTATTAGTGATCTTATAATTAAAAAGAGATGGGATAACTGTGATTCTCAAACCTGTGTTCTCTCTCTCTCTCTCTCTCTCTCTCTCTCTCTCTCTCTCTCCCTCCCTCCCTCCCTCTCTCCCTCCCCCCTCTTTATCTCTCATCTAAAAAAATGTCCTTTTCTCAAATGTCCCTTCAAATGTGTACAACCTTAAAGACTTTCACCCTTTTCTCTGGAGTATGTCTACTTGAGCCTTCTGTGATATGGTAGCAAAATTTAGAGCAATAACTGGGTATTTCTGCATCTATGGCAAATCCTAAGATGTATACTTACACCATCCTAAAGGCAGCCTTGGCAATTTTCAGATGAAAAATGTCATAGAGGTTTGAGTTTCTGTAATTATCTATTTATATGCTGTGGATACCCAATGAGGAGTCCAAAGATTGCCTCATTTGCTGGCTATACAGCTGTTCATAAGTAAGGGTAATGTGACACCAGCCCTGCATTGGTTCACAGGGACGGGAAAATTAGTTATGTCACATATGAAAGCCACTTTACATTCATAGGTCATAAACCGAGAGGAAAAAATAACCCAAAGTTTCAGTATTCAATTTGTTTACTCGGAACAAAATGCAGCCTCTTGGACCGATGAGAGGTGGTGGGAGAGATGGAAAAGGCTTGGGGAGCTGACTTTAAAGGCTCAAAAGGTGCCTGCGATATTAAATAGCTATTAAAAACTCTAGGTGGATAATTTAAGTGTAGATGAGTATGAACTATCCAGATTAAACTCACCTTAAAACACCAGTCTGAGAATTAAGAAAAGACTATTTGAAATAAGCACAGTTTGGTGTTTTTCAAAACATAAAAATTTTGAAAAAATAATTTCAGAGTTTCAATGAAAGCTAAATGCAGTCAGATTCAATTGTCTCTAGTGATCTTCCCATTAAAAGCTACAATTTCAAAATAATTATACCCACATTAAAATAAACACATGTTTATACATACATTCCACATAAAGTGTATAAATTTAGCCTTAGCTTTTAGAGTTTTTTTCCATTGTAAATTATAGATATCTATATCCACACATATCAGTAAAAACTCTGTCCATTATTCTGAAAATGCAGATTAGAAAAAAATCTTTACAATGAAAAAAACTGGCTTGTGTCCTTTGCGTATTGTCAATTTTTTTATGATTATTAGTGAGATTGGGATAGTATGCCTTTATAGCATGCTTCACTCCCCAATTATTGTTCAAATCCTTCATTTTGCTAAGTTAATTTCTGAAAGATGAATGGACTCCTTCCTCAGGATTGTCACATATTAAATAACACTGCAAATAAAAAGCAAAATTTCAGATTTAATTGTAAACTACAGAACTGGCCCTGGCGCATTACAGGTTTGTTACACAACCAGGTTAGACAAGGAAAAGCATCTTTTAAATTATTCATCGTTATTATTATTATTGCTCTATTAAAGCCATCCTTTTGCTCGATTTTAATGTTTTTCTTTGGAATTTGTACATGGTGAGCAATATTTGGCAGAAAGAAAGTCCATTAGGTATCAACATTAACATCATGTACTCTCCAGTGCATGTATTTGCAACATTTCCCATCTTTTTAATTCATTAGTACATTACAGACTTTAAAAGGACAAGAAGTAAGCATAAGAAAATAAGAAGATCCAGGTATTGGGAGCCCCTGATGTTACTTGAGGTCCCAGTGCAGTCAGGGGGAGCATCAGGTTGTCAAATGCCTGCCTGGTTTTCTAATTCACTGTACTCCATGAATTACTATGACTATGACTTAAGGCACCCAGCTCAGTGGCAATAACGTGATTTTTGGATTTTTTAGATACCACTTAGGATGATGGTTTGATATGTGGATGAAAAGAACAATGTTGATACAGTCATGTAACTTTAAAGTGCAGCAACTCATAAGGACTCTGGGTCATCAGACTACTTTTGTCTCTTCCCAGTTATGGAGACAAGTTGAGTCCCAAAGGGTTTAATATTGGCTGGAACACCTTTGAAACTCAGCCCATTTATTCATTCTATATTGACTTGGGGATACAGATAAAGGAGAAGCACAATCACATGGCCCCAGAACTTCTAGACTATTAAGAGGCAGCTAGTAACAATCATAACAGAAAAGAAGGAAGATGGCCAATCTTTTGGAAAAACAAACAATGAAACTAAGCACATGAGATTAAAGTCTGCAATGGAGTGCACTCCCTAGTAGGGAACAATGATTGCCATTTTGAGAAAAGAGCCTATCAGCAGACACTTGAAGAAGGCAAGGGCTTGGCCAGTATGAAGAGCCTTTCAGACAGGAGAAAGGGCACACAGAGGTTGTCAGACAAAATGTACCCAACATTATTTCATAAACAGTAAAGGGGTCAGTGTAGCTGTGACTCAGAGGCAATAGAAATGAGTAGTCAGGGGATATCTGAGAGACAATTGAGATTCCAAGGGCAGTTAGACCCAGCAATACAGACTACTGGAAGGACTTTTCTCATCTGTCTGGTTTGAGAATAGTGGTGGGAGCAAAATGAATCGTTTTATGGTGTTTGCGGTTCTTGCTAGTTTAGATGCTTAGGTTGTTGTTCAGTTGTGATCACTGTTGTCCTAGGTGGGTTTACACCGAGGTCCAAGCAGGTATAGAATCCATAGTCCATCTCACTCTGCTGGTGTGAGCACCACTCTTTAAAGGCTTTGCTTGTAGTGATGGAGATTGTAAAGGTGGTAGTAGGTACCACAGTCTGCATTATTACCCTCTAGGCCACAAGTTCTTGCTCTGTTTGAACACATGGACTGCATTATAGTATTTGTGATAATATCTTAGTCAGGCCAGTTTGGCTTTAATTCTTTTCTTTTATTTCATACTTAGGTGACTTTGGGTCAAATGCTCAAATAAGTATTAAGTGTGCGTATCCTGTAGGCCTACTATGATTTATTAAAAGGATATGTTTTGGAAAGCATGATCACTAGTGGTAAGTCTTAATATGCATTATTTTAAATTTCAAAAGCAAGCTATTCTGAAATATGTAGTTAATTATTATCAACCATGGTTATTCTGCTAACATTAGAAGTCATTCCTATAATATGATGGTGATTTCATTCATACACTCTGTTTTTCAGAATACTGAGCACTGTCCTGAGGTAAAAGATTCAAAGATCCTCTCCTTGGGGATCATTATTTATCTATTGATCACAGTCAGGCCTTGGTTACTGAAGTCTTACAAAGAAAGGCTAAAGGCTTTCATAGTCTCTTTTAGCTTATAGGTAGGCTGTGAAAAAAATTAACACTAGGGATCAAAAGCTATTTGTGGAAAAAGACTCTTTGCATGTAGGAAGGCATTCATCATGGACACAGACTTTGAAGACATGTGGTTCCAAGTGTATGAGGGAGAGGACTCAGTCCTTCCATGATTCATTCAGTAAACCAGCTGACCAGCTGACACTCTTCCTGGATAGTAGAATTTTGGGTGCTTAGCACTGTGGTCTCACTTCAAAGTCCTTACAATAAAAAAAAAAAAAAAAAAAAAAAAAAAAAAAAAAAAAAAAAAAAAACACCACTCCTGGGGGCCCTAGAAAACCATCACTTGAAGGCAAGATCTAAAAGAAGGCATCTGGTAGGTTCATGAATCCAGTAATGACTAGGAAGGTGAGTTGCAGTAGGCAAACCTCCATTCAGAACAGTACCTCGTTCCATTTCTTAGTAGGTAGCTATAGCTTATAGAGAGCTTTCTCTGTGAATGTTCTTTTTTTTTCTCTTTTACTTTTCTTTCTTTCTTTTTTCCTAAATCCACTCCTGAAGAGGCTAAGGAATATAAAACAATGGGAGACCCAAGTCATTCTTCCTTCTAATCCAGGTCACTAAATCTTAATAAACTCAAAAGAAGCTCAGTTGGAAGTAAGTTTGGAGAAGTCCTAGAACTCTCCTGGGATCATACATGTTTAAGATGCAGATGTGAAACTTGAGTTGTGGTCTTTTTGAGTTAAGATCTGGGTCACATGTTAAATAATGCTGCAAGTAAGAAGCAACTTTTAACTTTAGTTGTAACCTAAGGAGCACACTAATCCTTCATCAAGGCAACACATCAAAAAGCATATTCTAAATTATTCATCATTATTGTCATTATTACTCTATTAAAGCCTTTTGCTTGATTTTAGTACCTTTTCCCTTAGGAATTTAAACACTGTGAACAGTATTTGGCCAAAAAAATGTTCATTATGTATCAGTGTTAATATCATATACTTAACACTGAACTAAAATATTGCACTAGAATAGAGCTTTATCCCACCTGCACTCATATTTCCCCAATGCACATAAGACACTCAGTGCCCATAGAACCATTTTATAGGTTGCTTCTTCTTTGGTGGAGCTTGGAATGAGGAAGAAATCAAGAAGTATCCCTTTGAGCTTAGCAGCTATAGTGTTCCTGGTTCAAAAGGAAAGATGCTCAGTCAGAAGAACCCAAGTGCATATGAGCTTTATAATAAAAACTTCAGTGGGAAAGTCATCGAAGAGGGAACCCAGGCTGGCAAAAGGAATGGTGGTCCTCTAAGGTTGCAAACCTGTGAAGACTGGCAAAGGCAGATAGGGTTAGGAGGGAAAAGGCAGGGGAAGAGAGGGAGCCAAAGCCACACCATTTTCTTTATTATCCTGTCTGTTTCCCTTCATTTTTTCTGACACCCTGTCCATCAGATGTTAACACCTAATTCTCTAAAAAAATAAATACAACTTGAGCAAATTATGTGAAAAGGCCTTAGAGCCCAGTTACTGTATGTCTTGCTCACTCCTTCTACCCCAGATGCTTACAAGTGGACTTCATTTTCCTGTAATAAACAAAATGGTGAGCGGCAACCTGACCAATGAAACAGGGCTCAGCTTTAGCTTTGTCTGTGAGGGACACATGCTGAGAGACACATGCTATGAATTGCCACAGCAACACCTGAGGATGTGTGTGCACATGCAAATATGCACACTTTCACTAAATTGAAAGAGACTCGTTCCTGGGAGAGATGCTATTCCCCCCACCCCAATTTATTGTAGCTATCACTGCTGCTTGAATACCTAGTTAGTTTATGAGAAGTCATGTTTATTATGAAGGTTATTTATTCATAATAAACAGAGGTAAAATTCAGTTAGGAGCGAATGAATTATGTTCCACCATACCTAATGTGAAAGCATTGAGGGAACTGAGTCAGGATTCATGGTCAGGTCCATTTCTTTAGTTACTTCCTTAAGTGACTTCATCCATTCCTTTACTCGTGCATTCATTCAACAAACGTTTCACTCTCTGGCATCTATAGTACAAAAGTGAATGAGCACAAAGTCTCCATAAGAACTCCTGATATGGTAGAAAAGACAGTAAAATCAAGAGCTAAAATCTAGACTAGTATGTATTATATAATTTAAAAGAATACCATATTTGAAGAATGATCAAATACCTTTCAAATTCAAATTGGTTGTATTTGTCCCTACAGATTTTACTTTGATGGATGTGCCTTACACTAAACTCTATCTGAAAGTATGCACATCTGTATTTCCACTTTCAACTTAAACTGTGCCAGGAGAACAGATGAGAAGTGTATCTTTTCTAGGTGTAACGAGGATCTCTCATTCACAAATCTTTTAATATTTTAAAGTTGTCTCATTCCATAGTCATCTATTCAATAAATAACCACTGGGTATGTCCTTATGGTCAGGTGTTGTAGATGTGAAGTTCTGAGAGTGAATACATGTTCCTAAACTATCAAAGGAAGAAAACATTGAAGAAATAATTACAGCAATAATGCTGTGAGAGTGACAAAGGCAAGATATTATAAGAATATTCAATGAGGACCAGGCAAAGTGTATAGATCGTTGTGTGACACTTCCTGAGGAGATGGGAATGGACACGTATTCACCCCAGACAGGTCACTGATGCCAGACCAAAATACAAATTGATTACCGAGTATAGTTTGGTGAAGCAATTAGTTTATTGGGGTTACTCACAGGAGCATAGATGAAGGGTTGTGTACAGGAGCACAAGTAATTCAAAGTCAGATGCATTACAAAAAAGTTCTTCCTAACAGAAAAGACAGATGACTCTTGAAAACTACATCCTTGAAGTTCTCTGTCCAAGATGCAAGCAACTGCTCCAAACCTCACTCCCAACCCCTGCAATTGGTTATATAACATTAGGGAGGAGACTCATAAGCCTTGTAAGTTTCATGAACTCCTTGAGCCTATTGAATTTCCTCAGCATCCTGAGTCTTACAAGGGTTCCTTTACTCTCCAGTAGGGAGAACATCATATAAGAGGAAATAGTTACACAATACAGACAGGGGCTTCAGAAAAGCATTCTTGAGCGGTGGAGTCTACCATAAGAGTTGGTTGTTTGATGAGTACATGGGACAATGCTCAAGTAAAGTATCTTTATTGTTTCTGCCCCTACTCTCATAAAACATATTTTTCTCAGAAGTAAGTTGATTGTGTTCTTAGACACTGATAAATAATGTTAGAGTAGGACTGATACTAGTTTTATGGGTCTCCATGAGAAAAAGCTGTAGGGAATAGGAAGCTCCATACCCCGAATGACCACCAAGCCCTACCCTTTGATTCCTTTGTTTTGAAGATGGTCACTACTGTGATGATAAATTTTTCAGTTTTACATATCCTTTCCTTTGTCTGGAACTTTTTTTGTGATATCTGGCACTTAAAATTTCCTTTAGTAAAAAGATCTGAGAAATTTCACGAGCCTCAATAGTAGAAAAGTAATTAGAAAGTGCGATGTGTTAAGTCTCTGTCCAAGATGACCTTCCCCTACTTTAGGGTCATTAGTATATATACATGGATATCTAGCATTGATATAATATCTATTATGCTTGATTAACATGCTTCATTTCACATTATCATCCCAATCTACCCTCTTACATGATCAAGAGAGGTTTAGCGAGTTCTCCACATCATATCCTCTATCCAGAGATACCATTAGAGAAACCCAAAGGTTTAAGCCCTGAATTTTCCACTACCCTGTTAGACTCTCCACAGTGACACTGACTCTAATAGTAAACATGTAACATAAGCCTACATCCCACATTCCTTCACTCACTTGTATTTATACATGGTACTACACTACAATGCAACATCACACAATAAAATAATATGCTTCTGAGTACTTCCTATGCACCAGACCACATGATGAGTGCCAGAAGCCAACAATGAGTAAGATTGGGCCCCTTTAGCAATGGAGTTTGCAATTCAGTTAGGAGACCCATGATTAAATAAAGCATTACAATATATGTTAGCAGATGCTCTGAAAAGAGCAAGTATAAGGGGCCATGGTAGCTCACAGTGGGTAACTCTCAGCCCTGCCCAAGGTTGCTGGATGCAGTTTGACCTGCTAATTACATGGCTTGGGAATGCTAAATAGATGGACAAAGAGAGAAAATAAGTGTTTTCCAGGTTAAAAAAAATAACCATCACAACTAAATGAGTGCAGACCTGATGGCTAGTTAGAGCAGAGAACGTTGTATGGCTCAACATGGCTACTACAGAGCATGAGGGGAACAGAAGCAAAGAGCAACAGTGTAATTCATCAGAAATGCCTGGCTCACCAAGATTAAGGGACAATCATAATGACAGTGATGATTCAGAACTAGGGAGGGTGGTCCTGACACTCAAGAGGTGTAGGCAGGAGGATCAAGAGGTTCAAGGTCACATTGTGCTACAACAAAAGTTCTAGGCTCTCCTGAGTTTCAACAGGGACCCAGTCTCAAAAAACAAAGATATCAAGACCTTATACTTGAAAGGCATTAAACTAGACCACCATTATCAATTATCATTAGTAGAGGTATCTAAAAAATTCTGGGACTGGAGAATCCTCTGAGGATACCTGCCTTGATACCTTTTTAGGGTGAGGTTTTCTATGACTTCTTTCAAAGACTACATGAATACAACATAGGGACATCACCTTAAATTGTCTGAACCAAGGCTTCCCAGGGTTCTGGAGCTCCATGTTCCTTCACCCTTACATTGTCAGGAGATCACTGCTGCGGTCTGAACATGCACAGAGCAAGGAAGTTAAAATTGTGAGCTGTAGTCATTCATGAATTTGCTGACCTGAAGACTCAACTGAGTTGGTGTGCTTCTAATTTCCATTCCTGGCCATGGACATTGCTAGCCAGCAAGGGACTCTGACAGCTTGGTAGAACACAGTTCACTTCTCAGGTTGTATTTAGGCCAGCCATTTCCCAGGTAAAAACTGGATGATCACTCATTGGATATATCCTGTATATGTCCTGCCAAGTTGATTTACTTTCCTTTGTTTAGTTAATAGCTTAGACTGCAGATGCTTCTAGAAGAACAGGATGCTGCAGAGGAGTGATGGACACAGTGAGGTTGTTCGTTTTCTGTTTTGTTTTTGTTCCTTTCTCTTAACACAATTGTAAAACTGAGGAATCAAAATCCAGCCATTTTAGAGCTAAAATGGCCTTTGATCATCTGGCTTTCATATTTTATAGCCCAGGAAACTGAGGACCTTAGATGTTATGCAATTTCCCGAGCTGTCTGCAGCTATTAGGTAGTGAAGAGAGAAGTGAGTGCATTGATGTCTATAGAAAAGCCATCTGAACAGACATACTATGATGCATTTTTGGTGGCTCTGGTCTTTGATAGTAATAGCTCCCCATCTCCCGATCATTATACTGTGTAGGCGGTATGGGAAGCAGTTTCTGCACATTGTCTCTTTTGAACCTTGAAACAATCTTACAAAGTGGGGCTGGGTCATCACTCTCACTCTGTAGAACAATAGGTAGCATTCACCAATAGCTTACTGTTGATCCAGTGTTTCTCACAATAGCACTTTCTCTCTCTGATCAGGAAACTGAGGCAAAGTGGGCACATATACCTTTCCAAGCTTATGAAGCTAGTAAGGACTTAGCAGCAGGCTTGGACCAGAATCCCCTGCACTATAGCCCTTGTCCTCCAATACCTTGTGAAGCAGGACATGAACACAGTGTGTTTGAGTCCGGAGCCCTTGCTCTTACTCTCTGGCCTTACAAGCTTCTGAACTTACAAGCACAAATCTGACTATATCAAAAGACCTCCTGTGGGAATTCTTAATTGCAAAACGTAGTACAAACGATACTGTTTCTTAAACCTACACTCAAAGTCAGTATTGGCTGATAAACTTTGGTTTTTACGGTTCAGGTAAACAGACTTAGGAAACCAAGCACCCTCTGTAAAGTTTGCTGCCTCTGCCTGACTTCTGGAAGATCATTTGCCTTTGTTCCTTTGTGTCTTGGCATAGCAAGATAGGAAAGTAATTATATCATTATATTTCCAGTACCCTAGTGCCACAACTACCTGTATTCCTGTGTTGCAGGCACGTGCATGTGTGCACACCCTTGCACACACACACACACACACACACACACACACACACACACACACACACACCTGCTTAGCTCTTCTGAGTATGTGTGTATGTACACATGTTACAAATGTACTTAAGTGAGAAACTCAGGCTATGCCATGCTCAGGACATAGAAACATGATAAATGCTGGCCCTACTGACACCCTCACTGACCATGTCCTTCTGTATAAACACAGATGGCTCCATGTGACCAGAAAGCCATGTAAGTCAGTCTCCTTAATATTCAGACTAATAGGCCATGGAGGGGGAGGGCAGCTCAGAGGTCAGACAGAAACTATCCGCTCGTGTGAACATCAACATAGAAATTTCAAATTTGGCCTTACAAGCAATTTTCATGATAAGCTGAATGACCAGTTTGCTATTTTTCTTTTAGTCTGACATTCAGATAATACTAACCTCGCTTAAATTCCTTCCTGTCCTTTTATTTCCAGAGCATGTGTTTTAGCATAGTTTAAATACTTTCTAATTGAAGATGCCAGTTCTCCATTAAGATGAAAGGAACTCCTTGTCCGTTGCATCTTTTTAAGCTACCCTGCAATGAATAGAAATTATGTTATTTAAAAGGCTTAGCATAATCTGACAGATAGATACAGTAATGCCTCATTAACTTGGTCTCCACAAGTGCAGAACAGTGCAGAATTTTTATAATCATTCATAGTCAGGGATAGCCGAGGATCGAGGGTGATCAACCCTTTCTGATAATTCGTCTCAAAGTTCTTCTTTTTATAGATAACTCACAGCTTCCTACTGACTGTATTTAGAGACATTAAAAACCTCAAAAATTGCTGAACTGCCTGCCTGCTGCTCACTCCCCAGGTCCTGCCCAAATTCTAGGCAGCTTTTGTTTGAGAGGTAAGGATGCTTACTCCTGGCCCAGGACACCTCAAGGCAGCGGCTGAGAGGCTGGAGCGAAGGGAACAGCCCCTTCTGGATAGAGTAAGCTTCACATCTGCTGACAGTTCACCCCTGCTCCATATGATGTCCTCCACATGTGCAGGTAGCTACAGAGACTTGATTTCCAATGGGGAAACTGAGTGCCAAAGAAACTAAGTAACTTATTTAGACAGTTTGTAACTAAAACCTTCAGTTTGAAGTTCTTCATTGTCAACTTGACTACATCTGGAACTAACTGTAACTCTCTGGGTCCACCTGTGAGGAACTTTTTTTTCTTAATTAAATCATTTGAAGTGGGAACACCCACTTTTATCTGAATCTTTTGAGGTGGGAAGATCCACCTTTAATCTGGGTCACACCTTCTGGTGGCAGCCTGTATAAAGGACGTGGAAGAAGAAAGCTCTTGCTCTCTGCAGGCTTCTCTCACCCTCCCTGGCAAGTGCATTCCTTTATTGGCATTGAAGCCTACTTTCTCAGGATTCAGGTGCACACTGAAGGCCAGCTGAGAAATCCAACCTCAAGGACTGAACAACTACTGGCTGAATTCTTTGGCTGTCTGCTAATAAACAGCCATTGTTGGACTAGCTGGATCACAGCCTGTAAGCCATTCTTAAAAATCCCACCTACGAATATATACATATATATGTGGGATTTATTAAATACACACACATACGTATATTCATTCTACAAGTTCTGTTCCTTTACAAAACCCTAACTAGTACACTTAGGTTTGATTATACCCAGTACCAGAGGGGCTTGGTCATCTTTAGCCAGTTACCTACTCTCTTCAAGTCTCTTCAACCTGTATTTGTACAATAGCAACATAATAGTAGAATTTCTGAGTCCTTGTAGTAGATTATGAATCATCACTGAGCCCTAGCACATAAAGTCATACAACAGTAGCCATTTTTAGTGGTGGTCCAAGATTATACTGTGAATGAGAAGAGAACCTAGGATGAAGGTTCATAATAGAAGTTCTAAAGCTGCCATCTTCTCACCACCATTCACTCCTTTAAACATGATCCCACTCAGGGTCTGTGATTCTCTAATCGAATGAAACAGCATGTTGGGTCTTGTTGGGATCCCATTGGAGGTGGGGCCAAGAAAAGACATAGAGCCAACTCCCCACCTGAACTTCACTCATGGATTATTGCATTCAAAGATTCAGAATGACCACACTGGTTGCTCCTAGAAGAAGTTTCACTGTAATGATGATATCATCACATATCATCCAAAAGGGAACAGAGTTGCTGGGAACCTGCCTCCAGTCTCACGTGTGTAAGACCCTTGCACTCTGCGGGTAGGTAGGTCACCAGTTCTTTCTGAGATAGGAAGGGTGGGTGGAACATGGTGATGTTCTAGAGATGTGAAACCATTGATTGTTGTTACTGGCAGAAGGGCCATAAAGGACAGTAGTCCAATTCCTTATTTTATAAATGGTGAAAATGAGACAGAGAGGAGCAAAACTGACCTGTCTTGTATGGTCTGGCTGGTAGCAGACAAGAGTGGGAACAGGAGCTCAAGCAGCTGAGCTGCAGACAGACAAAACCTTTGTGTTCTTTCCCTTCTGTCTACTAAATAAAGGAAAGCTAGCTTGCTCCAGGCATAAGAGTGTCATCATGTATCAATCTTTGGGCAAACATTACCTGCTCTGAAATGCTTCCTTGACTATTGAATCTAAATGATTCCCAAATCTTTCTCTGTTTTCTTGTATTTTCAGTCTTTTCATAGCAGTTGCCAGCAGCTGACAGTAAAAGATATGTTTTCTTGTGAGCTTATTGTCTGCTCCTTCTCCTGTGTATGCATTCCAGTGAGGGAGGGGCTCTATTTTGATAGAAGCTATGTCCACCCTGCACCATAGTAATTAATAAACATTCACACTGTGTTTATTGAATAAGTGAATGACAGGCGGCACTAACATTCATCAGGCAAGGGCTGGGAGGGGAATCTGGAATGGCAGTGAGAAGCTCCAAAGCAGTTTTCTGCGCCCTGGGCACAGCACAGAAACATCCCAGCTTTCTTGCCATTCTGACACCCTACTGCCTAGGATTCCAGAAATCTCCATCTGCTCCTTCTCTACCCATTTGCTCTCCCTCCTGGCTTTCCTTAACCTTGAAGCTCAGAACTTAACACAGGTGTTTTAAACACTTCATCGTTTTCCTTGTCAGTTTTCTGCTCACATGCTGTGCATTAACTTACCCAAGATAATGGGAAAGAGGCTACTCGGCTTATTGCAGGAAAGGCTTAGAGACAAACTTGTCAAAGTACTTGGCCATTTTGAATTGTACATAGGACCTGGTCATCTCTTAGGCATTATATATGTGTGTGTGTGTGTGTGTGTGTGTGTGTGTGTGTGTGTGTGTGTGTGTGTGTGTGTTATTCAAGACTATCTTTTGTAAAACACACTTCCATGCTATAGCATTCAACTATAAATACCTATGAATTATTTTCTACATGTAATGATATTGGAAATATCTAGGTCTTATTGTCAAGTAGAAAAAAAGTAAAATTGAACATGCATATATATTAAAAAGCTGTTTTACAAACATTAGGAGGCATCGATGTCCTTATCTAGATGTCTGTGCCCAGGTCATGCCCAGGTCTAGCTTAGACACATGCGCAGAGAGTTTGAGTGATCACAGGGAAAGAAAGGTTCCTGTGAACGTTTATAACAGTTTGATCTATGGGCTCACCTGAGAGAGTGGGATTGGGACACTGGGACTGCAATGTTAGATAATTCTGCATTTTTCCAAGGACAAGAAAACATAATTTAAAAATAAGAGGCAGTGACTGCAAAACTGGTGGATGAGGATGTGTAAAATTAGTTCTCCTATCCCCCCAGGGCCTCTTAAGAAATAAGGTCCATAGAAAGCGAGCCACACAGCATCAGGTGCTATTGTATTCAAAGATGGGGAGCAGTCTGCAGCAATGCAGGATGGCTTCTCAGTGAGAAGGCTCCAGAGCCAGTGCTGGAGGAAGCAGACAGCCAACAGAGACACACTGGGTGGGGGGGGGGTCCTTAAAGGTGGAGGCTGGGTACAGATTCGGGAACATGAAGCTCCGCTGGGCAACTAAGAGCAATGGATAGAGGGCGGGCTGTGTGTGGATAGGGACTGAGGGAGGCCGAGAGATAGGCTAGATCTACATTGCGCAACACTTGCTGCTCCAGAGCTCTGTCTGGAGTTAGCATAGATTGGTTCACTTTATACCTTATTTTTATAAATATGCTTTAGCACCTCCTGAGTGTTAGTTAGGTTTGTACTGAATGAGAGGACTTAGGGATCAAAAGGACAGAGACTCTAGACATGATTGAGTTGACTTGGAGGTTTTCTCTTTTTGCTCAAAAATGGTAAGAGGCACCATGAAAGAAAAGAGATAGTGACAGGATTGGCTGGCTGATACATTAAAGAAGAAGGAGTTGAGTTCAGTGGCACACACCTGTAATCACAGCAGTTGAGAGGCAGAGGAAGAGGAAAGCTTGAGAACAGCCAGGGCTAATTCCAAGTCAGCCTGAGAGATTCAGCAAGATGTTGTGTCTAAGACCAAATGAGGGCTGGGAGGTGGCTCTGTAGGTACAAGTGCTAGGCACACAAGCCTGGTGACCAGACTTGAACCCTCAGAATCCATGTAAAAAGCTGGATAGTCTTGTATCTATCTGTAATCCCAACACTCTTGCAGAGAGACAGAAGGTAGGGGCAGGAAAATCACCAATTAGCTCACAGGCTGGCTAGTCTGCAGTCTGCAGCAAGGCAGTAGCAACAAGAGAGACCCTCCAGAAAGCTTAAAACCAACTCCTGAAAGTTGTCTTCTGACCTCCACATATTCACCATGTGTTAGCATGGACATGTGTGCACACAAACTCACCCATACAATTCTAATGTTCGTTTAAGAAGAGGTGGGTTGGTGGAACATTCTAGAGAGAGCAAAGTGTTGTGAAAAGTGGCTTGGACCCTCCACAAGCTGGAACATACTAGAAAGATGACTATGAAAAGATGGAGGTAGGATGCTAACATCAACAGCAAAGCTGCCCTGCTCTTGCTCTTTTGAGAGATCAAGGATTTATTTCTTTAGCTCATCTCTCCAGCAAACTCTTTCCCTCTCTTGGTGTTATCAGTTTTCCATCACTAGGTAACAGAAAAATCCTGTGTCTGTGTTAAAGCCCTTGACTGTGAAGCTAGAGAGAGAGAGGGAGATAGATAGATAGATAGATAGATAGATAGATAGATAGATGATAGATTCTCTTAAATCTGAAAATAAATCGATTGCCTCTAAAACAGTAATGAAGATGGAGATAATTTCCACTGCTGATCTTTTTCTCTTGTCAACCCTGCCCAAAGAAAGCATTAAGTAAGAAACCATTTGAAGACCCTCAACAGACTACCCATCAAGTTGACCACATCCACCCCAGGAACAAGTAAGGATAGTCACATGGTTGATCTGAATCTAGTCTGCCCCGAGCATGGAGGCTTCCCTAAGTGTGCTGCAGTGGGGCCTCTGTTCTTTTCACCCAGCCAGCTTAAGACTTCTGCATCATTTTCTCTCTGAGAAAGAAACCCTGCTGTTCTTATCCATCATATTCCTTCCATTCTTTGTGTACAGAAGAATATGTTATTTATTCAAATGTCTTCAGTTATGAACTATTTTAAGATATAAAAAGATGGATCTCAGAGATTCATAAACTATCGATATTAGAATGAAATTTACAACTCGTCATTTCATGTGCCTCCATCTACTATGCAGGTCTTCTGAAGCCTGTCCATCAAGACTCAAGCAACCTCAGCCAATCAGAAGGCCCATTGCTCATTAGAGTTATGGGTGTTAGAGAGGACTATCTCCCTTGCACTCTGATGTCCCAGTCAAGTTCACTCACGGGTACTAGTTGGGCTGTGGAGCCAGCCACACAGAGGAAATGAGAGTCTGCTGTGTACAGCATTTCTTCACATAAGTTGCAGTGTGCAAGTGGCCTTTCCCAAAACTGTCTTTCTTCAAATCTATTGCCCACCCAATGATCAGACCCTCTCCTCTGACTCTTTTCTATTGTCTGGACAAGGTATGGTAAGTGTTCAGCATACTGGGAGTCCAATTCTCCTTTCCTTTTTCATTTTTAATACATTTTGCTCTTGGCCAACTTATATATAATGCAACCATGTTACTCTTATTTCCCTCCCATCCTTGCCAGGCCCCTCTCCTCTTTATAAATCTCTGTTCCATATTCACAAGTTTGTGTTCTTTTGTGTTTCACAAAGTTGAACTAGGGTTTTCTGTGTGAGTTTGTGTTTGGGACTATCTAATAGAGCCTGGTGGGTATGCGTCAGTGGATGAACAGCTGGGTATCATGTCTCCCTCTCTCTCGGAATCTGTTAGCTGTCAATAGCTCATCAGTAAGTGGCAGGGCTCTGTGAGGCCCTTCCCCATCCACGGCTGACTGTGAAGTAGCCTGGCTTATGTGGGTCTCAAGCCAGACAGTGCAGCTGCTGTGAGTTCATAATTGCCATGGGTGATTCTTGTTTAGGAGATAGTACTTCACAGGCCTTTCCCTACTTTCAAGCTCTTACATTCTCTTTGCCCCTCTTTCATAATGTTCCTTGAGCCTTCTGTGGGTCCTATCAATATCTTGTTTAGGGCCAAGCCCTGAACTTTTCATTTCACTGTCTTGTAGAGCCTTGTGTCTCTGCACTTACCGATGTTCACTGCAAAGAGAAGCTTCTCTGATTGAGAAGAGTAGCCTTTGGTTATGAGTACAAACACAGGCATTTAAAAAATAGTTAGGGGGTTGGGGATTTAGCTCAGTGGTAGAGCGCTTGCCTAGCACGTGCAAGGCCCTGGGTTCAGTCCTCAGCTTTGAAAAAAATAAAAAATAAATAGTTAGATGCTATGTTGATGTAGCTAAGTGGAGTTACAGGCTCCCTATTAGGGCCTAAGCCCCTCAGTCATATTTTTGTTTGTTTTTCCTTTCTTTCTTACACTATGTTTACAGTTCTAGGTATGAATTCTCTCTTATGGAGCGATATGAAACCCAGCCAGTAGTGGTTGTTCGCCCAATGATAGGCTTGCTCCCTTGTGTTATCTTCAAGTCCCCAGACTGTCTTCCCCACGACCCTTTCTGCTGGCTGTGCTCCTCCGTGAGCTTGGTCTGGCTAATTGGAAGTTTCATTGCAGGCTGAGTTTGTTTCCCTAGTTCTCTTTGTTGAAGTCTATTTTTGCATTTTGAATTGGCCTCCCCTTTTCATTCAGCTATGTGTGTTTTCTTGGATTTCAAACAGTTTGCTTCATGTCCTCTCTCATTTCTTTCAGCTGTTTGTTCCTGTTCTCTTTAAATCCTTTAAAGCTCTTTTGACTTATTTATAATCATTGTTTTGAATTCTGTGTCTTGAATTTCAATATCTTTGGGAGCCATCACTGCAGTGTTTGGTGATTTTGAGCGGGGAGCAGGCCCAACGTCTTGATTTTTCATTTTGCTTGTGTTTTACTGACAAGATCCATACATGTGACATCAGGGTCTTCCATCTTTCTGTTGCTATGTGTTTGCAGTAAAGCCTAAAGGTAGCAGCAGACTGGATGGCTGAGAGGAGAGTAGATGGAGTAGACACAGGTCAGGGCTGAGGGGCTGCTTTATCAAGCCCCTACCCAGTAAGAAGGTCACTTGTGGAAAATCAGCATGAGGGTTCTAGAAGCAGGTGAAGGGGCAGAGGCAGTGGATAGTGGAGGGGCTGCCTTACCAATTCCTTGTAAGATTGTAAGTGGTGCGTGAGATAGAGGGGGTTCTGGGGAAGGGCAGTTGTCACAAATGGCGCAATGAAGGGGCTGCCATGTTTGGTCCTGCTTGGCCACATGTGACTGTTTGGGTGGAGAAAGCTCCCAGGGTGGGATGAGGGGATCTCAGATAGTCAGAGTAGGAGGGTAGGCAGGGCTGTCTGTGTGGCTCTGCATTTGGCGGCACGTGTGGTTAGGCTAAAGAGGGTTCTCAGGTCAGGCCGTAGATCAGACATTCAAAGTGGAAAAACTGCCTAACCTGGTCTTGTCCGGCTTCTCACATATCCCACTTCTCACACTAAATGTGATCTGTGATCAAATTCACTTTTCTTCAAACAGCATGCCATTTCTTTAACTCACTTGTAAAAATCCAGTAAAGGGATTTTTACAGCTGAGGCCTGTGTGGCTATGAAAATATGTTTCCCCATTGGCTTTTTAAGTTAACATGCAAGATCTATAACAATCAAAATGGAATATTGTTATAAATACTTTCATCATGCCTATCAGAATAAAAATCATTATCTAGGATAAAAATCTTTAATTCATATCAAAAGGAAATCCAAGTAATATTTTGTTTGTTCCAACAAAGCTGAAAAATTCTTATTTCATTCATTTTCCTATTGCATAACAAATATGCCTATCTTAAGTGAAACAGGAGCCCCTTAGAAACAACTTGTCTGTGCTGATAATTATGTCTTTGGAATAGACCTGGGAGTCTAGCAGTAGAGCCCCAGAGGAAAACATTTGGTATCTAGCTTTCACTTTTTCCTAAGCCCTGGCACATGCTCCTCCACCCCTAAGCCGCTTGCTCTCTGACCGAAGGCTAATTGGAGAGCCATCTTTACTGAGCTCATGCTTGCTCCATCGAAGCAAGGAGTTGGTAAAGTCAATTGCATGCAGGCACCTGTGAGAAGATGGCTCAAACTTGCTGGAAGGCCTCCAGCTTTTACCAGATCAATACTTCCTGCAATGCTGTTGCTATCGAATTGGAATCCATGGCCATAAACACCATTTCTCAGCCTTTCGGGGACAGAACTTCATGCTTCTTCCAAAGACTGGCTTGTTCTTGTGATTGCTCCTCCCTCTCTGATGGATGGCCCCTCATCCATCTCATCTCCAACCTCAGTCTCTCATGAAAAGCAACAAGATGGAGCACAGGGCCCACACCACAGGCTCAGTACTACGTGGGCATCCCCGATGTCACATTCTCGTGTGTTGAGTTTGGTACAAGCTTAGAATTTATATGGTTTCTGCTTTAATGAGTGAGCATATAAAGGTTTAATAGTCTTTTTCTGAAGAGTAGATCCTAGAAAAAGCAGAATATTTCACTGTATACCTCTCCCACCCATTTGAAGTTCATAAAGCAAGATCCCAAGGGTCTGTTATTCCCTGGCAGCAGATCAGATTGTTGACTAAAGGAGGATAATCTTTCTGCCATCTTGTTTGTAATGATACTAAACTGTTGGTGTTAAGGAAGAATACCCCCTCCAGGCATAATGTGTAATGCCAGAGAACACATTTTGTTAAGAGTTGGAGCAGAGCAGCACTCTACAGGAAGTCAATTTGCCAATGTACTGGCTTCCTTGCCTGCCCCTTTTCTTCATGAAAAAAACGAAAGTCACATTCTACATTGTGCCTATTTCCAGTAAGTCTTTAGGGTCACTGCAGTTACAGGAACAAGTCTGTATGCCCAGCCACGTAAATAAAGAGATCTTTAGAGCTTCAGGCACTCATCAATTACAAGTGTACCCACATACAACAGGGTGAACGACCATGCATGTACATTCAAGATAGTCTTCATTTTATCTGCTTTTGCTGTGGGTGGTTCTCAAATGTCCCTCATCCTCTGCTCCAACTCTGCCCTTTTCTTCCATTACTCTATTACAGGTTTGCATAAAAGGAAAAAATAGCATTTGATTGTCCATAAATCTTTTCATGAACAGTGCTATTAAATGATAACACAGTTTTACATTTCAGAGTCAGTGCTTAGCTCAGACTCTGGCATTCAGAAGCATTTGCCTGGAAAGTTTATTGGAAAATAGTCTCCATTCAGGAGCTCATGTTTGGTCTCTTAATTTTGCAAATATTCATATACACAAGCATCTCCCAAGAGCCTCTGGGAGGTTGTTAGGCAGAAGGCAGGTATCAATGTTCCCGCTGGAGGAAAAGTAAAGAAAAAGAGTAAGTAGCGCTGTGGATATGTAGCGTAAGCTAATGTTCAAAACAACTACCATGTTTAAGGAATTCATTAATAACCCCTGTGAGGCTCAGGGGCAGAATTGATTTAGAGAGTTTAAGAAATTCCACACCTGACTTGGCATAATAAACCTCAGAGTCATTATGAAGAATTAGTTAAGTTCCTTTGTTCTTTCTGCATCTATTTTCCTTGATCCTATTTACTTCTTTCTTCAATTTGTAAAGACAGCTGTGTGCTCACCTCAGCAGTTCATGAATATCTGAAAACTGAAGCTGCTCATGAGGAACCTTGCAGAAGAGCCCCATGTCACTGCCTTGTCTTACCCCTTGTGTGCCCAAGAATCTAGAATCGCTTTGTCTTAGGAAGAAGAAAAATAGACCTATTCTAATCAACTTCACTACTCTTTGGGACCACTCCTGACTTTGTATGGCAATGTACTTCATCCATGAGCCAAATATTTACTGAGCATCTACTATGTGACAAGAACATGCTCAGGGCTGGAGAATATAACTATGTGAAAAGCAGATATGCCCCTTCCTTATAAATTTTATGATTAAATAAGAAGTTGAAGCCACATAAGAGACAACTATTACTTAGCAAATCTAATTCTTGTGAAGTTAAAGACTATTTTTTCATTATGACTTTTAATCACACACTTCTTCCTAAACCAATTTAATCCTGCACAGATATCATAAAGATGTTTTATTAACTGTGTGATTGATGGCAGAATGTAATATTTGATTTTATCAATGGAGCTTGATTGGGTGCCATAATGAGTGTTAGAGACAGAATGCAAAGGAACCTTAATATATTAAAGAGGTTATCATCAAAGTCAGAATGAGGTTTGGCAAGGAAAGAATGAGAATTTATAGAAAGGCCTTTGTTTTGCATGTTAAGAGTAATGGAATCTTTACTCAGGAGTTCTCTTTCTAAAGCAGGGGTCTTCAATGAGCAAGTACATATCCCATGTTCTACACAAGAAGATGTGCATTATAGAAATTGTTGCTGGTCCAACATGAGGCTGAATAAGATGTTGTTATAGTTTTACTAAATGCCAAAGACCATAAAATTTAAAGAGACTACTATTTTCTCTCCTGAGTATCCTTTCCATAGCAATGGAATTCAGTAAGTACATATCAAGTACCTACTACATACAAAACTCATAGACTCTTTAACTTTACTACTCACTAGGGAGATGTGTGTGTGTGTGTGTGTGTGTGTGTGTGTGTGTGTGTGTGTGTGTGTGTAAAAGTAAAGAAATGTTAGTAAGTACAATTCTGACTCAACTGGGGAATTGAGAATCCACACTAAAGAATGGCATCATGGGTAGATATAAAGGGCTTACCCTAAAGCTGCACCCTTGGGAAGTATTTCAGCACATCACATTATTAAATTCCATGCTAGAAACCTGATCAAAGCTATAGACACATGGACTTTGAGAGGCATTTTGAGTGCGGCAGTGGATGAGTCCCAGAGGGGATAATATGGTGCAATACAAAGCTATGAAGTAAAAGTAGAACTATGTCATCAGTGCAGATTCTGAATTCCATATGCAATAAGAAATCACTGAACTGTCCCAGAAGGGACCTTTTGTGCTTTATGGAGGTAAAGTGAAGGGTATGGTAGAGGAAGGGAATCTAGTTAAGGAAGATGGTTTTGAGGTGTGATCTGGAGCTCTGCTGGGGTGGCCCCTTACTTATAAGTGAAGCAAAGGAAGTGAGATACAGAGGTGAGGTTCACTAGGTTAGAGAGTTGAATAGAGAAACATTGGTTCTTTTTTGTACCTGGGATGAGTGGCCTATCTCCAAAAGAAGCAAGCAAAACAAGACGATTTTTACCTTGGGCTGAGCTTATCAAAGAATCCAATAATATAAAGTACTACACTTTTGGAAACTCCCCCTTTCCTAAAGTAATGGCTTGTGTTATTTTGAGTGTTGTTTTCTTTTCCTTTTTTTATTATGAGGCATATAGGACATTGATTATTGCTGTTATTATTGTAATTCTTAAAATTACATTTTCTTTGCATCATAAATCAATGGATTCTCTTCCCTCCAGGCATTTCTTCTATTTAAGGAGCCAGATCGATTTTTACAGTATATGCCAACAATAAATCTCCGGGTCTTGTTTTTCTCCTCCTGAAGACTTTGGATCAGTATTATTATTATCATTATCTATTATTTATTGAGTGCTGTCAGTGGACTCAGCAGTATACAAATACAAATGGATAAACATCATCATTAAATCTGTTTCCAAAAGGAGCGGGTGTTTATCCTGAAAGAAAGTATTTGAATTACAAAAATAATGCCATTAGTGGTTCTCATTTCCTGGAAATATTGTCTTTGTGGTCACTCAACCCCTGAAGCATTTTGAGTGACATGGGAGTGACTCCTGGCTTCTTCCCAAGTTGGGAAGATGACCTCCTGCTCTGCAAGGCTACCCACGACATAGCTGTAAGCGCTTCAACTCCATGTCTTCCCAGGTTTTCTCTCCACCAATGACTTGCACGGAACTCAGGTTGCTTCTCATAGGGGTACAGAAGACACTTTTACTTGTCCCTGGGCTTTGTCCCCACCTTCTTCCTTGTCATTTATACTGGCTGAGGAAAGGTGAATATAGCATAGAACACACAGACCCAGGATCCATCTAGCTCCACCAGCCAGGAGTTAGATAGAGTCTGTTATAAGTGATGCATGGGTATAAATGCTGCTGAGGTTCCCTTTCCTGTCCACCTGCTTAAGGAACCACCACTCAATAGAGTATGTACGCCATTTGTTTGAGTCAGGTTGAACAACATCTAATCATCCACATCTTCATTTGCCAGCAGGATAATCTATTAAGTTCTGCATTGGCAGAGAAGAATTTTTTTTAATAATTGACTTTTATTTCATGGGTATTTGTGTTTTGCCTGCATGTATGTCTATGTGAAGGTGTCAGATCCCATAGAACTGGAGTTACAGGCAGTTATGAGCTGCCATGTGAGTGTTGGGAATTGAACCTGGATCCCCTAGAAAAGCAGCCAGTGATTTTTACCCACTGAGCCATCTCTCTGGCCCCATGCAGAGAAATTTAAGGCCAGAAAAATCAACTATTTTTCTGCAATCAATATTTTAGTAATTTGTTGAAACTAATTTCAAATGCCATGTTAATAAAAGCATAAAAGAAAAAAAAAGTATCTGGTATTGTTGATCCGAAGTTACTGAATCAACATTTTAGTATCTTAAGTGTGAAAAGGAAAACGGAATCAGAGAGGTCAAGTGACTTGCTCAAAACTGAATAGCTAAGAAACTGTAGAGATTCAAACAGTAGCCCTTTTTAGTATTTCTAACCACATAAAACAAAGTGGAGCCAAAGAGCAGCCAGCAAGGAGCAGACACAGGATTGCAGGGGGTGCAGCCCATGGAGATTTCCAGAGGGCAGTGCTAAGTGGCGGGGCCATGGAATTGCAGGCACATGGTGTTAACCACCCCTCTGGGTCTGAGTAAGCAGTTTGTCTGGTAATCACATACAGCTCAAATCTGTTTATCTCCCAGAACTAGATAAAAACCATCTCATGTATATCTTATGACCTACACTGGGAAATGGACTCCATTTTAGATAGGGTCATCAATCTGGAAATGAGCTTCTGTCCCTGTCCAAATTTAGAAAAACATTCACAGCATCAAGACATTAGTGTTATTGCTCCAGTTTCAGAAGATCAAAACCTCTCAGACCAAGAAGGAAATGATCCCTCCCCTTCATCTGCTTTTCTAAATGAGAAAAGCCAAGCACTTAAAACCCAATGCCTCACAAAGGCCTTGTGTGCATTTCATTCCATAAGCCAATATTTAATGAGCACTTACTTAATTGTGTGCAATGATATTTCATTATTCTTTTTTTAATTGTACCTAGATCAAGAGAATATATTTTCAAATTTGCATTAGCACTAAACAGCAGACACTGTGCATTTATTTTGCTCTAGGGTTTTCTTCAGTTAAGATTAGAGGCAAGCAAACATTCACCCAATGTTTTGCCCATTTATGAATATGGTCAATGACTGCTCACAGGTTTCAGAAGCCTAGCTCTATATGGTTATATTGGTAGGAATCTGTGAAATTTCGGGAGACAAGACGTGAGACTGGGACACTTCTCTTCTTTGGTAGACATAAAGATTTATTTTATTTTAATGATTTCTAACTTGCGGAAACACACACCTGACATTCTAAGTCAGAATCAACAATCATTTAAAAGAAAGCAGCAGGTGAAGGGCTCCTTCAAACTGCTAATAATATCAGAAGCCAACTTTAAAGACGTGAGCAACTAACCGAATACATTTCAACAATGAAGTCATGGGAGGTGACAATACACACATCAAAACATGTTTAACATCATTAATCAGGGCAGTGAAAACAAAATTCACAGGAAATTGCTGTGCACACCCAGAGGATTGCTGTAACTAAAATGACTTGGTAACAAGGGTTGGTGACCATGTAAAGAAATGAAATTTCCTAACTTTCTGGCAGCATCTTTAAAGTGTGAGCATAATCATTGTGCTACCCAGTGATCTCACTCAAGCCATACACCCAAGGGAAACATCAGTGTATCTCCATATGATAGTTTACACCAGTGCAATTAAGGATATTATTCCTAAGAGCCCCAATGTGAAAATCCAAATGTGCTCCCAGTTAATGGATTAATGGAAATGTAGAAAAACTAAATGTAAATGTATTGATAGAATATTGTTTGACCATAAAAAGATAATGAAGTGCTGATACAGATACAACATATATGAACATTGAATACATTATATTGTGAAGGAAGCCAGACAGAAGACTACATATGGCAATTCCACGTATGTACAAAATCTAGTAAAGGCATATCTAGAGACATGAGAAAGAGTGTAAGTGGTTATCATTACCAAGACTGGGAGGGCAGAGAGACTGGGAGTAGAGAAAGGGAACAGGACTTTTTATAGGGTGATGAAAATGTTCTAAAAAAATCTATTGGGGGGTGGTGGTTGTTCAACACAGTAAAGGTATTAAGACCTACTGAACATTTTGAATGGGTGGATTGTATACTAAATACCAGTGTATGGGATAGGAAGAGGAGAAAGGAAGGAGGAGAAACGGAAGAGGAGGAGGAAGGAATGAAGGAGTGAGGAATGAAAGAGGCGACAGGAGTCATAGTGATGGTCATTTTAAAACATTACCAGAAAGTTTCTGGCGTTCATTGATAGCTTTTTTCCGCCTTCTTCTTTTCATCTCTTAGAAAAGCCACTGAAAAAGCAGCAATTATGATTGCAGCATGCTGCCTTCCAAGATGGAACCCAGCTTATATGCAGCTTTTTCAGCTTTTTTTCTCCATTGGGAAATTTTAGATGTTGGGATTTGATGGTAGCTTAAAGCAAATCCCCAGCTGGTCACAGCATGGTGGACTCTGGCTTTGGGGAATGGAATGCATCAGGAACATTTGTGGTAGGTGCTGTCTGTAAAATCATATTTGTATTGATCCTGCTTGCCTGTGGCCAATAGGAACTCTGTGGAAATGATAAAGTCTTTTGGAAGTAAAATTTAGAATCAAATGAAAACAAAGCAGATCCCACCAGGGAAGGCTGAAGCGTCTGTATGGAGTCCATTGACACAGGCAGCCAGAACCGCTTACTTGCCCAGTTCTGTTAGAACAGTGTTCAGTTGCCCTAGCTTTAAGCAGCTTCCAGAGGAGAAACAAGGGCCTTTTCCTCCCTGTTACTGAGACAACCGGTTCCTGTGATAATCAGCCATACATCAAACATTGGAGACTTATGTGATGAATGACACTTAATTTGCATTAATAAGTTAGTTGTGTTACATACTAAAGTAACCAATATACACAGTGATTGAGAAGGGGTATAAGATGGAGAAATTTATATCAGCCAAACAAAGGCATAGCACCCAGGTAAACCAGCTACTCAATATATGCTCTACTGAAGAACTCTTGTATAAACAAGAACAGAAGGCCAGGTGGTGGTGGCACATGCCTTTAATCCCAGCACCCAGGAGGCAGAGCCAGGGGGATCTCTGTGAGTTCAAGGCCAGCCTGGTCTACAGAGCAAGATCCAGGATACGCACCAAAACTACACAGAGAAACCCTGTCTCGAAAAACCAGAAAAAACAAAAAAACAAACAAACAAACAAAAAAACCAAGAACAGAAATGAATGTCCTGACAATGTAGCATTCCAGAATGGATAGTGCTCTTATTTATCAGGTAGGGTTTGGGTAGTATCCTGTATATAGTATTTTCTAATGACTTTTTAGGTTAATGTTAAAGTGAGAAAGAGACATATTGGAAGGAACATTTGACTCCATAGGTTGCAGTCACTGTATGATCTACAGTTTGCTCTCTTGGTCTTCAAATTTCTTATACAATATAAAAGGAAAAGTAGATCAGGTAGATGTGTGTGTGTGTGTGTGTGTGTGTGTGTGTGTGTGTGTGTGTGTGTGTGTTTGGAGTTGGTCATCAAAGCCAGATAATGTTTACCACTAATACCTAAAATACAACTATCTACGAAAAAACACCATGTTTTCTGTTTCTTCATGTAGATGTTGATCTATTCATTTATTTAGCAAATACATATTTTCTTTTACAATATGTTATTAAAGTGCTAAGGACTGGAGGTACAGAAGAGAAAAGAACAATGTCCCCGTCACTGAGGAGTTTACAGTGGACTTTGGGAGTATAAACTACAAAATGAGCAAATAGCCTGGGGAGATGGCTCCACAGGGAAAATGCTCCCTGTACAAGAGTGATGATTAGAGTTCAGATCCTCTGAACACACATAAAAGCCAGATAGGCCTGGCAGCCTGCTTGTAAACCCATCACAACGAGGTGCATTCCCTAATCCCTAGAGCAAACTTATCCAGCCAGACTAACTGAAACTGAATGCTCCAGGTTCAGTGAAAGACTCTTCCTCAAAATGTAAGTTAGAAAGCAATCAAGAAAGAGACTGGACACCAATTCTTGTCCCCACATATACACATGTGCATCCACACTCATGCCACATATACATAAATACATGGATGCCAAGCACACACACAAAAAAATCTCAAATAATAAATACTTAAGCCAGTTCCAGAGATTGATAATAATGCTAGAGGGAATAGACCTAGTAGAGTGGGACTAGAGGACTAAGGTAGTCACAGCTTCACTTTGGGACAGAGAGCTGAGTGGGGAAAAGGAGAAGAGAAGCCAACTCTTAGTCAATACTGGAGAGTAAGGGTAAGTCACTCACTGAAAACCTGGAGGGATACCTGAGGCAATGGGGAGAACAAGTTCACACATTCCAGCATGAAACAGGAACACTGTGTTTTGATTATCAACACCCCTTACCCTTGGTGAAACCCCCACTCTATTCATCAAAATATGATACATGTTTTTCCCTGTCCCCATCATCTGTGATTTTTTTTCTCTCTTATCTTTCACCTAAGACTCAAATTTCTATTTTCCTCAGAAAATAAACGAAGGTTTGGTCCTTTCTTTATCTTTTAACTAAGCTGTAGAAATAGGTTGCCATGGAACGGATGTAAGGAAGGTGAACGTGGATTGCTTTCATGCTCACAGAGGGGCATAGAGTAATGATGAATTGCCTCCCCACTGAACACTAACCTCATGACTATGGTAAGGACAAGTGTGAAGGAGGCTTGTCCAAAGACAGGCTTCAAGTTTGCCCCACGTGTTAGAAAGGTACAAACAGTCTGTCTGGTATGTGACAATATCCAGGCAGGACTCAATAAAGTTCTCCTGACTTTATTGTAAAGACAATTTCTCAGCAGATGTATTCACTCTTTGCACTCACTTAATCTGACCAGAAATACACCTCCTGATTGTCGATTGGTGTCATTTTTTCTTGAGAACAAAAAAGTCATAAGATCTGGAGGTCAGAAACTAGGTAAAATATTTTCAGACCTTCAGCTGAGACAGAAGGCTTCAAAAGCTGTTTTCTATTATCACCCAGAACCGGCTTCATGTTTGGACAGTGTCGTGTACCAGGAGTGAAACAATTTGGAAATGTGTCCTGACTTCACCATGTGTCAGCTGTGTGGTCTGGGAGAGTTTATTTCATTCTTTTGATCTTCAGTTTCCCACTTTATAAATTGGGAGAAAAAGATAAAAACCGATGACAGTTCCATCTGTACGGTTTACTTCACGGGGACATTACAGAGATCCTGTGAAATAAAGGCTATGATAACACTTTAGAAGCTGCAAAGCTGTGTATAAAACATGTGCATGATATTATACCTCACAATGGAAATGATGGTCTTTCAAAGCTCTTGCAGCAATAGCTTCAGCTATCCCCTTTGTGAGAGGCCTGAGACCTAATACCTTTTAAACAATGATCATGAGATCTGCCCACAACCCTTTCTTGATGAACAGAAGGAGTAAGTGGACTCTGAGTGGAGACTAAGTCAGAAAACCAGGGAGACTGTGCAAAAAAAGGGGGGGGATCAAGTAAATGTCTGAGTTTAGAGTCTGTGGTTTCACAGTCCACACTTCCTATTGAAATACTGAGGCCCGAACACACACAGCAGAATTGCCATGGAAGCTTGGCATTGCCCATCTAGAAGTTTCTTATGGTATTCTTCACAAAACCAGCACCTGTGCCCAAGGAGAGCCACTGGGGAAACCATGCTGGGGTAAAAAGATGAGGACAGAAAATTGTAGTTAAAACTTGAGCTCCAAGCTCTAATGTGGTTTCAGCGACAAAGTCGGAGTCTGGGAGAGCCCATCTGGTTCACCTCTACTGCAGATATAATACTGAGGATCACTTGTAAGGCCTTCTCACTGGGCTCCCCAGCTTTACTTTTCCCAGAAGTAGACTTCTCAATGCAGCATCTTTTAAAATATAAACCAGACTGTGATACTCTTCTGCTCAAAGTCCCACAATGACTTACTATTCCTCCTCATCTGCTTCAAATCTTTCCTTAATTGTCACCTTCTCAATGAAGTGTGTTATGAAAATATTTAATATTTAAGATTTGCAATCCACCACCCACTTCCAGCACCAGGCCATTTAATTGACGCTGCTTGAAAACTTTTCTCTAGAACTTGATACCATCTAACAGGCTGTGTAATTGGCTTACTTATTATTATCGATTATTGCTTGCTTGTACCTGCCAAGGCAAAATAAAAGAGCAAACTTATCTGTGACTGTTTGTTCATGGATGTCCCAAGAATCTGGAACTTCTGGATGTAACAGGCTTGTCCTAATGCTGTTATGTGATTGGGTGCAAAGGTCACACAATGTAGTAAGACCACTGAGGCAGCAGATTGAGCAAAATCCTTCTCTTGTAACCTCTTCCTCTAGACAACAACTGGTCCCTAGTTGCCCCTCCTTTCTTTGTCTATACATACTCATCTCGGCCATAGCATAATTTGTTCATCCATTGTGAATATTCATTTCAGGGGCTACCTGAAGCAGGCAGCAGACCAGAATTTCAATTACTCCTCATTGCTAGGTCATAGACCTGTTATTTGCAAATGAATCATTATCCTAACTTGACCAAAGCAAACAAATGCCACCCACTTAAACATTGCGCTCTAGAAGGCCAATTCCTCTCTAGGCTGTTTAGTACATGGACTTTCAGTAAAAACTTTGGGACTACACATCCAGTCTGAAGCCTAATGTTTCACTTATGGTGAGAGGTCACATATCATTCCTTGCCCTTTGGAGTCAGATCATTTTTGAGAAACAACTAAACACCACTGAAAGCCAAGTCCATTGAGTAAGCTAAACGATCGAGCTAGATCTTATCCGTTTTGACCTGAACTGAAATAACCAGAGAATCAAAGCTGTATTCCTGGTTTTCGTCTTAAGTGTGCAGTCCTCAGTAGCCTAATGATGTCCAGAACAACATTTCTTTTGTCATTCAAACAGGTGTACATTTTGAAAGTTAAATGCCTGTGTTTGTCTTCTGAGAATTGAAGGGGAAAGCTAATTTCTGTTATATCAATCATGTGCCTGTAATGAAACAGAGATACTGTAATATATATATATATATGTTATGTGTATATATGTGTTATGTATATATATATGTTATGTATATATATATACTGTATAATATATGTATACTGTATAATATATAATAATAATGTATATACCCAATCATTATTCCAGTTAAATGAGATCACCAGTTCATAATAACATTCACACTCTGTGGTTACCATAGCATGATTCACGATAGACATAATCTGAGTACCCATCAGTGGATGTGTAATGAACTACTATGATATAGTGTGTGTGTATATTCAATATTATTCATATTGTTTAGACTTTAAAAGCACCTTACCACTTGCTACAATGAAGATATAGATACATAGAACATTATGTTAAATGTAAAAAACCAGACACAGATAACTATTGGATCAACTTCTTTTATGTGGGTAATCTAAAGAAACAGAAGTCAAATATACATGTAACAGACAGAAAAACAGTGAGGAAAGAAAAGGAGAAGATTTATACGAAACGATCCAAGGTGTCAAATATGTAGGATAAACAAATCAAAAGGTCTTATGCGCAACCTGGGGATGACAGTTATAATATGTACAGGACTCAGAGATTTTTGCTAAATTAGATTAAAGCAACTCTTACTACAGAGAAAGAATTAGATAAATATTTGAAAAGGTAGCTACCTTGATTTGTTCCATTGTAACATATATATATATATATATATATATATATATATATATATGCATTGTGCGTGTACAAACACACATAAATTGTTTGTATATAATGTGCTATAGCTTTAATTGTAATATATGCAGCAGCGTTTATTTTTCTTTTACTGAAAATAGATTTTTTTCATATAATATATCCCGATTATTGTTTCCCTTCCCTCTAGGCGTCTCAGTTCCTCCCCATCGCCTCTCCTATCCAGATCCACACCCTTTCTGTCTCTCAGTAGAAAACAAACAAGCTTCTAAGGGATGGTAATAAAATAAACTATAATAAGATAAAACAAAAGCAAATGCATTGAAATAGAACAAAACAAGCAGACAAAAGGAAAAGAGCCCAAGAAAGGGCACAAAAAACAGACAGAAATGCAGAGACCTACTCATTCACACACTCAGGAATCCCATAAAAACACAAAACTAAAAGCCATTGTGTATATGCAATGGACCTGTAGTATTTTAAAAAGAGAGAAAACAGTTAAAACTAAAAGCAAATAATTTTAGAAAGCATAGAAAGAAAGAGAGAGCAAGAGAAAAAAGAAAGAGAAGGAAGGAAAGGAAAGGAAGGAAGGAGGGAGAGAGAGAGAGAGAGAGAGAGAGAGAGAGAGAGAGAGAGAGAGAGAGAGAGAGCCCTGACAAGACTGTGAGACAAGGACCCTCCTAAGATGCCCTTGAGTTCATTTTCTGTGGGTCATCTACTGCTGGGCATGTAGCCTACCATTAAGAGTAGTTTGTTTCCCCAGTGAGACTCCCTTGGAGAAAACTAAATTTTCACTTGCAAGTGGTTATCAATCAGAGATAACTTCTGGGTTATCTCCAGTTAGAGATGGGGGCACAAATCCCTATCCTTTCAACCCTGGGAACACATCTGGTGCAGAGCTACCTCAGTCTTGGTGAGTTCATGTTTTTGTTGTTTCTGTTGTGTTTGGAAGGCCTTATTTCCTTGGTGTCCTCCATCCCTTTAGCTCTTACACTCTTTTTTTGCCTCTTCTGACCGATTCCCTGATGCCTAAGGGGAGAGATTTAATGGAGAAATCCCATTTAGCATTGAGAATCCCAAGGTCTCTCACTGTCCATATTTTCTGGCTTTGGGTGTCTAATCTATGAGTTTAGCAGAATGTCATTGGGGGTCATTTTGTTACTGTGTTCCTTTAGTAGAGCAGTAGTATACCATTGGTCTCTGGGCTATGTAGTGTCAAGTTCTTGGTTAGCCAAGCAATGTTGGGTATGGGTTACATTTCATGAAGTGGCCCTTCAGTCAAATGAGATATTGGTTGGTTATTCCCACAAATGTTGTACCACTAGCATGTCTTGCAGGTAGCACACCATTATTGATCAAAGGGTTTGTAGCTTTGTTGGTGTTTATATTTCTCATTTGGTAATGTGCAGAGTACCATCCAGTACCAAGAACACTAGCCCACAGGGGTGAAGGCTCTGGGTAGGCACCAGCTTAACTTCTCCATGTTCATGGCCTGGGGAGAAGGCCCAGCAGGTAAAACTCTTGCCACACAAGAACACTGACAATCTGAGTTCAGATCCCCTGAACCAGGCATGGTGGCACACATCTTTAATCCCAGCACTCAAGAATCACAGGTAAGCAAGTTTTTGAGAATTTGAGGCCAGCCTGGTATACATAGGCAGTTCCAGGCAAGTCAAGGCTACATAGGAATGAGACCCTGTTTTTTTTTTCCCTTTGTTTTTGTTTTTGTTTTGTTTTGTTTTTTAAGGATGCACTTCCTAGGAATCTGGTTCAGGATCAGCTCACCGAAACCTATGTAAAATCTCGAC
This sequence comes from Peromyscus californicus insignis, assembly GCF_007827085.1. NCBI lineage: Eukaryota > Metazoa > Chordata > Mammalia > Rodentia > Cricetidae > Peromyscus > Peromyscus californicus. The sequence goes on from NW_026294402.1 coordinate 23,506,000, forward strand.
ACAGTAGCATAAGCATCTTTAATACCTGAACTTCTGGCTAATATCCAGAAGCTAGCAGCAGCTCGAACAGATCGGCACACTCAGCTCAGCATGAGTAATTAGAGACCCTGCATCAAACAGTGTGGAAGATAAGAAACAAGACCCAAGGTTGTCCTCTGACTGCCACACAAACCCTGGCATGTACTCATGTGCGTGCATACACACACACACACACATCCCTCCTGTAGTTAAGTTTTTATGTCAGTCAGCTACATTATGTAAATCAGGGTCAGAAAAATAGGAATAAAGGAAAGGATAGGATGAGCTGCTCAAGATCTTCATAAGGATCTTGCAAGGATTCCATGACAACAGAAAGCTGTTGTTTGGGGGGAAGAGTTTGGTTTCGTTTTACTCCATTTTGAGAGTAGCTCCTGTGGCCCAGGCTGACCTCAAATTAACTATACAGTCAGTGGTAACCTTGAACTCCTGGTCCTTCTGCCTCTATTTTCTAGAGTGTGCCACCACACCCAAGGTGGAACCATTGTTTCCTGCTCTGGAAACACGTTGTTTTTCTTCCTCCTCATTCTCCACTGCCTGTCTGTTCTCCACCTTGCTCTGTCTAGCTGAGCTTTCTCAGCAGGCATCACCTTCTGAGCTGCTCCCTAGGCCCCTTTGTTCTAACTGTTCCACCCCCAGCCCGCCCATGCTGTCCTTGGGACTCTGCTGTGCCAGGCTCTCTCCTTCCCTGAGACTGGCTTGCAGCACACAGCAGCTCCCAGAGCAGCCCTGCTGACACAGGGAAATAAAATCAAAAAGCTGTATTAATTTAAGTGGCTTTCTTCACATTTAGGACTGCTATTACAGTGTTGATGGTTGGTAATAAAAGACCTTTTAGTGTGGGAAATCAAATAATCTTATACAAACACAAATGGGCCCGGACAATGATTATCCTAATGTAATTGGAGAATGAACTCTGATTATGGGTGTCAGTTCCTGCCTTTCTTAAGGTGTTTTAGGGCTAATCTAGTGATTGATAGATTGACACTTACTCTTTGTAAAGTGTATTTATCATTAACATGGTGCATTTCTTGTATTTGGTATCTACATGCCCAACAGTTTTTAAAGGTTTAAAGCTGTATTCACTTCATAGAAGTTTCTTAAATTTTTGTGCAATGAACTATGATGAAGTTATGATGGGGGTGGTGAGCTGGCTATCAAACAAAATTACCCAGTGACAGTGTAGACTAACCCTTCCCTTAGAGTCCCAAGGGAAATGAAAGAAGCCATATCAAAGAAGGAGCCATTCAGGATAAGGCTAGAGGACATCCTGTGGAAAACCATCCTATTTACCAGTTGCCAAGGAAAAGTTTCCCATTTTTTCTGGACAATGTCACTGCCCTATGCTAAAGCACGTGTGGTTAAAAACATATTTGCTGAAACTTTGCATTTGCAATCAATATATGTTCTATGAATGACTGCCTATCTGGTATCAGAGATCTATGGAACTGACACAGAGTTCCCTGTCTTAATGACTTTAACTAGATAGTTAATTTAATGGACCTGGCTTTTATAGATCCATCAATGGTGATTTTGTGTGCATAATGGAAGTGCATAACAGACATCCTTCTTTCTAAGAGACAGGTGCAACTCTCATGTTCAGCCTTGCCCTCCTTTGTCCCTCCTCATGGAAAACCATCTCCTTCAGCCAGATGGATCATATTTACAGTCTTCCTATCCCTCAAGGCTGAGCACAAAAAGGCCATCTCACCCCGGGAAGACTTGTCCTGCCTCAGGAGATGCCAGTGCTTCCCCGCCCCCCACCCCGGCCTTGGACATCATACTTTCCTTTCTTCCACCACAACAGCCATCACTGCTTTCCGTTTTTCTTCACATTCATCCGTTTCTTGCCCCTAAATTCTAACAGCATCTCCCCACAATGCAGAATCTCCATCAGGGCTGGGTAGGTAACAAATAGGCGAGTGACTGAATCTCAGAGTATGAACACTTGGTATGCTTTACCTGAATGAAGCAACTGTCCTTTCTGGCTTCCTCTTGCGGGTCAGGGTCATCTTCAGAGGCCCTGTTTCTTTGCCTTACAAGGGCAATATCAGATCATTTCTGCTGAGCTTGATAACTACCCTGAATTTAATCAGGCATGATGATGGGATTGCGCTGCATGAATAAGTGAGTCTCAGATGAGAACCAGTTAATCGTATCTCAATGAGTGAGAGGAGACACATGTAATTGAAAAGCAAGGCATTTGTTTAGAGTGCCAGTGCAGAAGCACTCTGAAGCTCTTTGGAGCTCTGCATGGGTTTATTTCCTCTTTAGGGCATGAGTTTTTCTAGGTTCTCTTGGCACTAGATCACACTGTTTTGACTTCTAGGTATGTAATTTGAATGTTTGTCTCATATCTCCACAGCCATTCTGAGTATAGCGATGGTAAATACTCAAGCCTTATAACTCTTTGTATGTCCTAAAATTACATGACCCTGCCTCTCATATCATAAACACGCTGCATAAGATCAAAATGGAATCTTATCAGTGCAGTACCCTCTTAGTAGACAAGAGAAGTTCCAAAGAGTTTTTAATGGGTGTGGGACTTTCCTAGCAGTGGTTAGGAGAACATATTTTGTACAGTTGAGGGGGAAGCTCAGTCATCCTGCCGAATCTTATTCCTAAACTTGGAATTCTGCCCTGAGCTAGTGCCTTCTCCCTGGGAAATTCTTCAGGCCCTGAATTCTCTTCTGTGGAGTGAAAGTTTGTCCTGTTTAGTGGACTATGACTTTGTAACATGGGGTTGGAGGAAGGACGTGGTTCAAAATGTCTTTCTTACTTTCCCCTTACTCACTTTTGGCCCATTCCAAAAGATTTAGCTCAAAATTGACTTGACTTTATTTTTAGAGCTTCATATCTACCTAGAATTGCCAGTAGATTAGTGTTCATGAAAATTTCCTTCCTATAGGTATTTATAATGAAGGCTTAGATCCACAGGAAGTTATATTAATGAATTTCATTTTGAGCTAAAAATGGTCCCATATAATCTCTCATGGCAATGCCAACAAAGTCTGAATACTGGCATCTCCTGGGCACACTCACCTTGGCTGCTCATGAGTTAGCACTACAGTTGTGTGAACATTGATATGGTGGGTGGTTTGTTGAAGAGAAATTGATTTCTTCTTTGAAAGAACAGGTACCTTCTCTGCACCTCCCTTTTCTTCAGCCCAACCTACAGTCTTCTCATTCTGTAACAGACCTGTGTTAGCCAGCTTCGTTTGTGTCCATTCAACCAGGAACTCAGTTGGATGTGCCACCTTTTCCTTTTTAAGGGAACTCCATTTGACATATTAGAACTTCCTCATTTTCTGAGGAGTGGTTGGAATCTCTGATAAATCCCTAGCACCTGATATTCTGTGGGTGAGTTTGTGTGCGTGCATGCATGGCTGTGAGTGTGTGTGTGTGTGTGTGTGTGTGTGTGTAGGTCAAGGGAAAACTCAGATGTCATTCCTCGGGCATCATGTACTCATCTTTTTAGATAGGTAGTGTCTATAACTGTCTTAGGTTAGACTGTCTAGCCAGCAAACCCCATGATCTGCCTTTCCATACCTCCTCAGCACTGGGATTGCAAGTGTGATACCACCCACACCAGGCTTTAAAAAAACAACAACAACAACAACAAAAAAAAAAAACCCCATGAGTTATAAGAATGGAACTCAAGTCCTCATGCTTGCGAGGCAAGCACTTACAGGCTGAACTATTCCCTCAGCCTGCCCTGCACCTGCCATTCTTACTAAAGATGAAGACAGCCTTTTAGAGGTAGGATAAAGCGCTCTTCTTCTAAGTTGAGCATCCAGTTGGCTGCTTTCTTGAAGGAGAGCATTGTCTCTTCCTTTCTTTCCTGTTATGTTGTCCTCGGAGGGCATGTCTGGCAGTCAGCTGGCAACGGCATTAGCCCTTGGTCGGTATTAATAAGGAAGAATGGGAGATCTGTTCAGCTTAGATAAACACACAAATTGTACTGCAGCATCCCTTCTTTATGTTTCAAAAAAGGTTGAGGTGTTTTTCTAGCACAAAAAAAATAATAAGAAATCAATGGAATGACTAATCTGCTGGTACCCTTTTTAGCATGGATTTCCACTACGGGAGACTAGCCATCTCTCAGAAGGTTAGCACATTGCAGACTGCAGAGAAAACCTCCTTTTATTCCTGCTATGTGAGGTTCCTCTATAAGCCACTGAAAAGGCACCATCAACTCAGAGTAGCACCATTATTTGACTTCAGAGATGATGTCCCATTTGCCTTAAAAAAACCTCTAGGTATTAAACATCTAAAGGAGAATTGTGAGGAGCAATGTCAACACTGTTTAAAGACAGTATCTCTGGAATTCTCCACTAGGAAACACCCCCCACCCCAAGGCTGTGTTTGGCTCTTGTGAACGCAGATTTCAGTCTGAGAAAGTTGGCCCTTGGAAGGCAATCCTGTAAGACACAGCACCGTGCCAGCTAAGAAGGGGGCGTGCAGTATCAGGGCAGCCTTCCAATTACTTTGCTGAAGGATCAGCACCAGGCTATTGCCTTTTGAAGATGGAGCTTTGTGAAGGGGCCAGTAAAGAGTGTGAAATATGTCCAATGTATGCAAATCCTCACCATACATATGAGCACATGGATTAGTAATACGTCTGGTGACAGTTTTTTGCCAATCATCTTTTCGCCAAATTGAGGACTTGGGGGGCATGGGGCAGCTCTGAAAGGGATCTGTTGCAGCTTTGGCAGCTGACACCCAATCAATAAGCAGACATTTCTGGAAAAAAAAGGGAAGGAGGAAGATGGAGGATTGTAGAGGGAAACCCGAGAGCTCAATTTTATGATACATGATTCAGAGCATGGTGTGTGTGTGTGTGTGTGTGTGTGTGTGTGTGTGTGTGTGTGTGTGTGTGTGTGTGTGTGTGTTCTATTTAGATTTTCACATGTAAAGCCTCAGGAAATACCTAGAGTCTGAGGGTGAGGAGGATATCAATTGGAATGGGTGTGGCCTAGAGGAAAAGTAGAAGGGGGAGTTTGGACAGCCTTGTGAGACCATGTACTCGGGCTTGTCAAGAGGAATTAAGTCAACACTACCCCATCCTTACAAACAGTGAGGAGAAACAATTTGAAATTTCATTTTTCTTTAAAACAGCAGCATACTGTACATGTGTTTGTATCATCTCTGCATGCTTAAATTAGTCTTCTTGTCTTTGAATTTGAGCAATAATTAACTCAATTATGATTATTAAACTCTCCCAAGTTATTAATTAGGGATTCTATGGAAGAATTCCCTCAGTTGAATATGCTTCTAAACTAATCTTGCTCTGGAAACTTTGGCCTTTCTGGCCATCCTGCTTCCATGAATACCCAGATTCATGCCAGGGGCATGCACTGTCCTGGGCATGTAAAATGCTGCTCTGACATTCTTGTCTCCATTCCAGGATGTTGTTTCTTTCCATCTTTTTCTTTGTTTGCAAGGAACTAGGCCTTAACTTCACCTAGCCACCGGTTTTCAGAAAATGGAGAACATGCTTCTCCGCCGCGCTTTGCTTCCTCAAGGAGTCTAATATATGTTTATGTGTTAAAAGAACAATTCTCTCAATGCTGTAGAAGTCCCAGAGGCCGGGTCAGTGTGCACAGGAAGGTCATTGTCAACCATGCCGGTATTCTCCACAGAGCAGGCCATGCAGTTTGCCTTCCTGAATAGCACACAGCAGCATCTTCACCCTCTGGCCTTCCTGGCACATGAAGCAGAAGCAGAGAGACTGTGCTTCCATAAAGCAATTCCTTGACATTGTCAGTAAGGCCTAGGCTAGGGTTCCCATTGCGTATCTGAGGCTAAGGAGGCTCAAGGACATTCCATGGACTTGTTTATTGATATCACATTCATATGTCTAAGGGAGCGGTTCCCAACCTGTGGGTTGCAACCCCTTTGGGGGTTGCATATCAGATATCCTGCATGTCAGATATTTACATTGTGATTCATAACAGCAGCAAAAGTACAGTTATGAAGTACCAATACAATAATTTTATGGTTGGGGGTCACCACAACATGAGGAACTGTATTAAAGGGTCTTATCATTAGGAAGATGGAGAACCACTGTTCTAAGGGCTCTTGACTTTAAAGTACTAATGAATTTGTTCACCTATTGTCACCTGTGCTTGGAGATGAATACTATCTGACTGGACAAAATAGATCCTAGTATGTACTTATCGACAAGGGTGTCATACGTCCCTTAAATCTCAGCCTCTCCTCTTTCCCGGTATTTTCACAAGAACAGCAACATCCTGAAAATGCTCACATGGCCTCCACACTCATACCAGCCTCCATTCTTTCCCTTATTCTCAGAAAACAAATGTAAGTCTGCAGTGGCTGGTTTTTGGTATGTGATTTAATGCTTTGATATCAAAGTTTGAAGCTACAGTGATGAGGATGAGGCACCAGGTCCATAAGACCCCTCATGTACTGGAGCCACTGGACCTGTGGACATCACTGGAGAGCCTCCTGTGGTGGAGATTTCCATCATCATTTCTGAGAGGCCCTGGTCTGGGGACATCAAATTGTAGAGGTGATGGCGGAAGGATCTGGAGTCATGTGCATATTTTCTTTGCTACTCCAATAATTAGATTCTGGAACTCTCCATGGGAAATCCAGGCACTGATGCAATTCTTTCTGTCGAGGGGAAAACAGTATTTTGACTTGTTTATTTATTTCCACACTCATTTCAGTGGATTTAACTAAGCTTAATAAAGTTCAAACAACCTGCCCAAAATCATAAATTAGCATTAGTGATTCAAGATTCCTGATTTCCTTGGGGCTCTGCCACAATTTACAGCATCTTCATTTCCTTCTCTGAATTACAGAATCTTAAAAAGGCCTTCACGGTCACCCAGCCTTATTTCCTACTGCCGTGTAGAGCTCCATTAGGCTTGCATCCAATCCCTGCTTAGACCAGTGGCTTCCCACAGGTACACACATACACACACACACACACACACACACACACACACACACACACACACACATACACATACACACACACAGAAAAGCTTGCCTTGAGCCCATTGACAGGTGTGTTTCTACTTGTTGATAAGTGAATAAACATCATTTTTACAGAACTATCCCACAGTGATGCCTGGCAATTGGAACATGGCCCTGAAGGCCACAGTCTTGTAAACAATGCAACTTGTTTTTAGACTCCAATAGAGATGGTGCTAACTTTCCACACATTTTTAGAAAATTTTTGTGTCGAAATGGTATCACAAATATAAACAGGCTGGAATCTAGTACACTGCCTTCCTTTCTTGATGGAGCCTCATTACTTTATAAAGCACAGTCCTCCAGGCTTACACAGCTTCCAGCTTCTACTGACTCTATAAAAAACACTTGCTTTTCCAAGCCCAATACTTGGATTTCTGTAACTTCCATCTAAGAGTCTGTGTTTTTGGTTTTGGAATAGTAACAAATACACAGAACTCAGTATTTGCCCCATGTGGGTGAATACAGAATAATATGGAGAGCCATTCTAAAGTATGGACTTTGAGGCTGCACTCCTGGAGAGTCTGCCTAACAGTAGCCCAGGAGATTTATATTCTTGGGGTGTTTCATAGGTATTGCTGATGCACAATCAGATTTGAGAAACATGACTCTCCCATAATCCTTCAGCTTCTAGCTGAACTGTTCAGGTTAATTGAACATTTTTTTTATAACCCCAAGGTTTTAGTTTTTGTGGAACTAATAACGTGGTTCTCAATCTGCAGGTCTAACGTGCACGTTCCCACACGCCGTTTACCATGCTTCTCAGGATGCATCCACAAAGGAAAGTGAAATTTGGATTCCCCAGTGTGTCTGTATATCTCATGCAAACCTGTCCTGAGTGGGTTAGTCACAGCTGTGCTGATCACCCAGGACACTTTAAATTCAGACTGTCCTAAGATGGAGAGAAGAAAAACAAAACAAAATGTCAGTGAATTCCAGAATTTTCTTTCAGGGCCCTCCGTCCTTTCCCGTCCTTTCCTTTCAATTGCAGGTTTCCTAATTAAATGTGTGAGCAGAGAAACTGTGCTCTTGATAGATGTTGCCTGTCATGGATCACAGTCCACAGTGGAAAACCTCTTTGGTCTGGGATTTTTTTCTTTTGTTCCCTTTCTGCTGTATTTGTAAACCTCTACCTGAGTTAAGTAAGGTCTAAATATCTTCAATAACAAGAATAAATAAGCAATAGAGGAGACAGCCTGTCGGCTTGGAGAGGACCTGACCACCAGCTCCCCAAAATAGAAGGCCCTACAGACGCCGCCGAGCACATCAACCCTTTCTTGGCCACATCCTTTCTGCTCAGTGCCTCTTCCATTTGAATCGAGCTGTGGCCTTCTTCTGTCGACCCACACAGACCACAGTCCTCTCAAACATAGCACAGTTTCCGTACTAACATCTACTCAGATGGATCTTATGGCATTGAGTGAATACTTAAAAATGTTAGAAAGCTCACGATGGAGTAACAATTCTGCTTCCATAATTACAAAGACGATGCTTAAAGCATTTCTGCTTATGGTGGGAGGAATATATACTAGCCATAAAAATTAGAATATAGATATTAATACACAAAAACATAGTTGTATAGAATGTTGAAAATGTATATAGACATATATATATAGTCTTATTTTTTTCTAGAAAATAAGTCACAGAAACAAAACTACACATTCAGATGGTTAGCCCCTGCTCTTCTTCTAGACTGTACAAGAAGATGAGTGTATATGCTGTCTACATGGAGTAACAAGTATATATATATGCTTCACCATCAAGTAACTGTGTTGTTCTGTAAATGGCAAAGATTGTGATCACCTTTTCCATCATGGTTACTGAATACAGAAGTGTATTTTTATTGCCACTATGAAAACCATCAGGTCTTCTACATTGGGGGTGGAAGTTCAGTCACCTTCTGTTATGGTTGAGTGGCACTCGAGAGTGGTACTCTCAAGCACATAGAAGGCAGGTGTTCTTCTGAACTGGAACCTGGGTTATTGCAATGGCCTGGCCTCTCTTTTTCCCTTTCTGTGAGTTTGGTGGGAAATGGCAGGAACAGTCAGCCTGGGAGAATCTGCTCTGTGGTTCCACTTCCTTCTCCCTGTCACCCTGGAGGAGGGGAGCACTTCTTTGTGCTAGGCAAAGTGGAGAAGGGGAAGGAAGGGAAGACCCAAGGGACTGGGCCTGACAACACAGAAAACGCTGACATAAATTAATCAAACGAGGCATCTCACAGGATTGAATTAGTTCCTGATTGATGGCTGCAGCAGCGCGTCTGCCCGGCCATTTCTTCATTCTCATCCGTTGTTGCCCCTGATTTATGTCAGCGTCTCAGTGCATTGGCTGACTAGGAATCCTCGGAGGATGGATGGAAGAGAAAAGGGCTGTACCAGTGCTGGCCGCCCCTGGTCCAATCTTCATTCCAACTCTCCGAGTGACGACTCATCTGTCAACTTCATTGTTTGCTTCATAAACTCAGTGTCTGCATTTTTAGGCTCTGTCCTGTTCCTGTGAGGGCTGAGATAGTGAAACACACACACACACACACACACACACACACACACACACACACACACACACACGCGCATACACATGCACATACATATACACACATACACACATACTTATTCACCTACACATACATATGTGTATATTTTTACTGTGTTAAAAGTGTGACTTCTTAGAAGTTCTTAAACTTCAAGAAACAAACAAACAAGCTCACTGTTACCTATGATGTTCAGGGAGGTGTCCACACTGCCTTAGTTACTGCTCATTTCTGTGAAGAGAGGCACTTGGGGTGCTTGTAAGATGACATGGTTTGAATGCTGGTGGCTTCCTGCATTGTGGAACTAATTTGCTACTGGAGCATTTCTTTATAGGAAAAGCATTGCTGGATCATTTGCTGCTCATTCTCAATGTCTGTCTGAATCCTGGTAGATGTTTATCTCTGTTCTTTTCTTATTTTATTAAGCTCTTACTACATGTTATATTCAAGGTCTGGTATTCCTGTCTGTAATGTCATAGCAAGAGTCTCAGTCTTCAAGGGTTACATGCTCTGTGGGGAAGACAGGTATTAAATATATTATCCTAGGAGTAACACCATGATTATAGATGTAGCAGTTCTGGTAAGTGATTCAAAGCAGAGTCTAACTTTCAGGAAAATATGGAAGCAGTTACCAACTTGGAAGACTGTTTTTAAATGCACCAACTATGGGCAGTTTTGTGTAGTGTGTTTGTGTATATATGTGTACATGTTCTTGGGGAGCTTAAGGGTCAAAGTCAGATGTCATTCTTTGGTGACATCTATCTTGGTGTTCGAGACAGGATCTCTCATTCCCCTGGAAGTTGTTAAGTAGGCTAGGCTGGCTGGTCACAGAGGCCCAGCAAGCCACCTTCGAAGCACTAGGGTTGTTACAGCACCTGCCTCATTTGCTTTTTGACACGGATTCTGAGGATTGAACTCAGGACCTCATGCTTGCAAGACAAGTGCCTTGTTAACTGACCTACCACCCCAGCCTAGTTTAAGCGATTTTTAAGAATAGATTTTGTTGTCTCAACATGACTAATATTACTTGAAAACATGGTGAAACGGAAGATAAAAGTTCCCGAATATTAATATCAATTCAGAATTGTATAAATGCTGCTTGGTTATCAACACATGGAACTCTTCTGGAGGAAAAAAAGTAATAATTTTTAAGCCTTATTGTAGACTAAAATTCACTTCTCTCATCTCTAAATAGTTATTAAAGTTAAATGAAATAATGCATCAAATATGTTTTACACAATTGATGATATCTCCTAAGTATTTGGTACACGTGTGAATTTATTGACACCCAGCCAGATCTTTCTGTGTTTTTGATCTATATGCTGTTCATCTGATACAGAGACCTCCAAATCAGAGTTTAAAATTTGACTAGTCCAGGAAAGTCTCCCAGTCATTCATGCTTCCTTTACTCCCTCTACCATGGCATGCGCTGTCTCCTTAGAGCCTGTGCCATCTAGTTTTCTGCTTGAATCACTCCACCTTTTCTTATTCCCACTATTTACCCCTTCAGATCTCACCTAGCAACCAATTTTGAACCCTCCATGCTTTTCTTCTGAGCGTACCAACATGTCTTGCCTTCTTCATAGCACTTAGCATATTGCATTGTAAACAAGCCTTTATCTTTGAGTACTGATCCACCCTTTCCATGATTCAGTCACTCATATTCATTCCTCTTAGAGCTCCAGCCCCTTCCCTAGCTGGAGGAGTAGGCCACTGGCACCACACTTGCTGAATAAATGAAATGTTTCTTCAAAGTCAATTCCAGTAGAGAAGAATTTTTACAATAATCTAAAGAGTACTTCAAATTAAAGAAGAGAGACTCTTCCAAAGGAGTTCAAAGCATTGGCATTTATGTGCTACTTCCATACAAGGGACTTTTGCTATGCACTCAAATCAGAGGCCACCATGACTAATTTTGCAGAAGGAGACCAACATTAAATCAATTTCCATGAATTTTCCAGGAGTCAGGGTATAAGTGAGGTGCATGATAGTCAGTTGTCTCTAGCCCCTGGACATCTCCTCAGCATCACACCTTCATCTCTTCTCTCCCTGGGGTTTTTCTTACAAACTGAGAAAAGAGCAAAGAGTCTTCTAGCCTCCCGTCCTTTGCTATTTCTTTGACATATTTTGAAGATTTCGGTGCTAAGGAGAACTTTGAGTGCCTTGGCCTCTTTTCCCAGGAGACCAGATATTCAGAAGAAACTTCCATAAAACTTTGGGGAAAGACAAGCAGTCTTAGATCTTGGCCGTGAAATTCTCCCTAGACAGTCCAACATCAGACACAAGAGCAAACAGTCAGGTCTGGGGCTTCCTGTGGGATATTGATCTTTCCTCTCCACTACAACATTTTCCTCATCCTCCTGGCATCCAGGGGGAAAAATGAAACATAAGATTTGAAAAACTAAAAATACTGGAAGTGACAGGCTATTCTGACATCATGGGTTATGGGAGAATGCCAGTGGAGAGGAGACCAATAGAGCCTATTCTTGCCCTTCAGGGGTCACTGATTAGACTTTAAGACCGTGGAGCAGATCTTGGTAAATAATAGGTATTAGGAGTGGCAAGATAAGAGCCTTTTGGAAGAGAAGGCTAGCAAAGCATCGGGACTCTAATCTGACAGGATAACAGAAGGTAGAGATAATGGCCCACCCGGAAATACCTTCCTCAATTGCTCTTGCAGGAACAGAACAGGGAAAGCAGACAGATAGAAAATGGGCATTTGGATGACTGGCCCATAAGTGAAACAATGTGTTGTGTGGCTTCCCTGTTCCCTGAAAATCTCGTCACCAATTTCACTGCTATCTGTGAATGGCTTCGCTTCTGCTGAGGTCTCCATTATCCAGGCCAGAGCCCCAGGCCTACCGTCCATATGGTTCCTGGACAAGTTTGAGGAACTCATGCATAATGCTGGGCAACTCCTTTTACACTCCGCTTTTGGTTTGCTATCTGGAATTAGCTTTAAATTAAGCACTTGTTTTCAATCACGGGACTAAGAAGGATGATTCTTGTAGTACATATCCATTTCTCCCTGTGCTCTCCAGCCTGACCATTGAATTGGGTTTTTCTCTTTTAGCAACTAAGTCCCGGTACAAATTCTTCCTAGCACTTTAGCTCCCTTTATATTTGCATGTCCACTCCAGGTGTTCATTATTTCAATCTTAGGAGGTTTTAACTTCTTACAGTCCTAGCCTACAACTTAACTGCCAACAACAAGTGTACGGTGAGCCCATGGTTGCTGTTTCATTCCTCAGACATTGAATCCTGGATTACATGCTCTATCTCACTGAGCAGATGTCCTGCTCTCCATCCACGCACTTCCCACTGACCTTTCCTGATTTGCAAGCTCATCACATGGGCCTGTTACCTGAAAGGTCGCAGTGTCTTCGGATCTATGTTTTATATTGTCCACTGGCCATCTCTACCCACAGTCAGTGCAGGCCGGTCTAATTGCATGTATGCCTGGGCGTGTCACTTTGGTTTGACGTCTGTGGCTCCACCTCCAGTTCTCTTTTGCTCACTGACACCACTTCTGGCCATGTGCTCAAGCTACACATGTGGGAGAAACATTTCGTCTGCTCCTTTCATGCCCATGTCTCATGCCTCTGCTTCTCTTCCTGATGTGTCTGGAGTGATGCTTAAAATCTGACTTAGATCTAAGCACAATAAGAAATAACACAATCCTATATGGTCCTCTAGTAGTCTACATATGTTCTTTCATACATAAGTATACATTAAATGTATATATATATATATATATATACATATACTCTGTGTGTATACATATTATGTATCTGAATATGAAGTGTTACATGTTACATTGTATGCATCCATTTGACCTTCAATTTGGCTATCTGACACAAGAATTAGATATCTGATAGACATTTCAAATTTAAGGGCTAAGGGTGTGAGTACAGTTGTAGAGTGCTTTCCTGTATGAGTGTAAGGCTCTGAAACCAACCCCAGCACTAGAAACAAACAATATCAAATCCACAACCATAATCAAACCTTAATGTTCCAACTGAACATTTGATCTTTGAAACCAGTGCCAACTAAATCTTCTCACAATCTTCTCCCACTTCAGAAAACAGCATGGCTGTATTGTTCAGCAGTTACCTTCTGTTCCTGAGTTTCTAATACCCTCTCTCATATATAATCCCCTTGGTTAAGTCTCCCAATACATTCTGAGTCTATCTGTCCTCCTCCATTTCCATTTCCACAGTCTGAATCCAACTGCAAATATGACCTGGAGTATAATAAGTAGCTTTTTCAGCTTCTGCTTTTCCATTTCACTCTGCAGCTTCTAAAAGATCCATCCAATATGACATGCTGGCATGTCATTCTCCATGCTGAAACCTAGCTATCAGGAGCCTTCAGTCACATGTTGAATGAAGTTATAGCTTTCCTAGTCACCTCCAATGCCCTCTTGTCTCCGGAGCATCTCCTTCTTCCTCACCTTCAGCCACCCTCACCCTTCTTCTTTTCCAGAACATTCCACAGGCGCTTCATCTGAGGCTGGTGCACTTGCTTTGCCTGATCATCTGGCCTCCAGACCTGTGCATCAGGGCCTGTACTGTCCCTCATCTGAAAGGCTTCCTCCCACTGAGTCTGGCTGAACAGTTTGCATCAGTAATACCCTCTACTTACTTTCTTCTTCCACATGTCACTTTCTTTGTAGAATATATTGCTGTCTGGAGGGACCTTGTTTGGTTACTTGAGAATTATGTAACTCTCCCCAAAAGCGCCATAGGTTCTAAGAGAACCTTGCTTTTCAAGCCCTGCTGACCTCAGTGCTATGGTAGGTACTGAACACACACACACACACACACACACACACACACACACACACACACACACACACACACACAAATAGATTAATAGACAAATCAGTCGCTACAGCCTTCATCTCTTCAACTCCTGCTCATCTGCCTTCACTTGTAAACAGCTATGTTCTCCGTGTTTGTAATTGTTAGTTCAGCTGGGTTTACAATCATTAGATTACAAGGAGCAAGCTCTCGGTCCTCTCTGCTCACCTTTTAGTCCTTACAGTGAGCATGAAGGCATAATAGAAGGATGCCAATCTCATTGACCAAGTTTACAAAGCCATTCACTAAGGACCCCAGAATCTCACTCCCTAGATCAAGAGTTCACATTTCTCCTCAACAACCCTATCACGGCCTCCCAGACCCTGCCTAGTCATTGATCTTTCTAGGGCAGGGCATCCAGCCTCAGCTTTCTCTTCACCAGGGTCCAACTCCTTTCAGAGGAAGGATCTCAGGAATCCAGAGTTCCCTGTCCTTTCCCAGTCACTTAAGATTGCAGTTTCCACCCTTTCTCAGGCTATTAAGCAAAATGCAAAGCACCCAGGGACCCTGCATTTCTGCATTTCAGATGAAGAACAAGTCTTTTAAAATGTGCCCCATGTAGTCAACTAAAGCCCCAGTTGAACTGGTTGTTCTGTGTTTTTATTTGATGGAACCAATGAACTTAATACCGACTCCCAGCTTGGTCTCTGCTCTTTCGCGAAGCCAGGATCAATCTGGATTTCTGCCTTGAGTCTAAAGAGAAAAAAAAATGTACCTAGCATACACACACACACACACACACACACACACACACACACACACACACACACACTATGCTCTATTGTTAGCCATCGTTTTGTCCTAAGAATAGATGGAAGGGCTCATAGTGTGTATTCCTTGCAAGGCTTTGGGGAGAAGCCTATCTACAGTGTTTCTTCTCAATCTCTGGAACTTTATAAACAGAATATTATTCTGGTGTTCATTTATCTTCATATCTTGACAGCAAAATAGTATTACTTACTTTTCATTTGAGGATGACAATATTATTATTTGAATATTTGTTGTTCTCTGAATATCAAATTAAGATACAGATCCTTCCCTTCAAATTGGTTTTCTCACATTTCTAACGTAGCCCCAAGATTAGCCTCAGATCTTTTTTGTAAAGTGAATTGTAACTTTACATTTTTCAAGAAGCATCTGGAGACTCCACTGGGGAGCAGTCAGCACTTCCTCTTCTGGGTCACACTGCATCTTCAACCCATCTCTTTTTGCCTGCGTATTTGTGAAAAATTTGTATTTTTAAAATTGTATTTCTATATCCCCAGCATTTGAAAACTTAACAAATATTTGTGTCTGACTGTGTGCATAAGTGATTTTAGTAATGAAGTATGAAAGGACAGCACTAGAAGTTCCACCCAGATGAGGTAACAGTCTTGTTTGGTGGCTGGCAGCTGGCAGAGCCCAGAGGCAAATAGCCCCTTTCTTAGCTTCTTTCATCTGTGTTTGTCATTTATCCCTGTGTGACTTTTAAAAAAAGAATCCAGTGAGGATTGCCGACTCGTCATCTTGTAGTTTCTTTTATGCTAAGAAATTAGACCCTGCAGAGAGTGCAAATGAAACCCAATCACACTGTAGCTGTGTGACTTCGGAAAAGTTGCTTGATTTCTCAGTGCCCAGGTTATCTGTGATGATGGAACCATAAAATTACTTTCCTCTGGGGTAATAAGAAGATGGACTGATGTGTGTAAAGGAGTTCTAGTAATTCCTAGGACACGGGAATGAGCATGGTCATGCCAAGTGTGAAGGGTCCAATTCCTGTTTGTAGCATCATTCTTCATTCTCAAAAGATCTACTGGTTTCTGAAGGCCTCCTGAATGCTGGGGTTCATTGGCTTTCATGCAAGGCAGCTCGGGCCAAGGGTTGCTGAAAGTGACTCATCACAGAGTCCCTATGTTGTACCGTCTTTTATATTTCCTTCGATTACTTAAGACCTCCCTCTCAGCTCGACCCCAGCTTTGTTCTTTAGACTTTCCCATGTCCTTTGTTCTCAGGACACTGATTCTAGTCTCACAGTGTCACGCACTGCCTGCCTCCAAACAGCATTTCTTCTCACGTTGGACCACATGAAAACCTCAAGGAGAGGCTCTTGTCTTCTTGTCTTCCAGACAAACAGGACCAGGAGGTGTAACCACGTAGATCACTCTCCTCTCTGCCCGCTGCTCTGTTTCCATTCATTTGTTTCAATTCCCTACATCTGACCTCTGAAGCCTTTTTGCTAGCACGTCTTTCTTTTTCCAACCACAAAACCTCTCATTCTGAGCACAAATGATATCCCCAAAACACTTCAATACTCCCCCCCCCCAGTCTTCCTTCTGCTGTTGCCCATCAAGAACGGCCAAAAACAAAACAAAACAAACAAACAAACAAAAAACCAAAATCAAAACCAAAAAGTGATCCATTCAACAGCCAACTGCAGTCAGGCAAATCCTCCATTATTCTCACAGGAACAGTTGACATCATTTTCCACTTCTTTTCATGGAAGTTGCTTACTATGTCTTCTTGCTCCCCTATGTTCTCTTAAAATGTAAGAAAGGTAAATGAACTTAATACCCCGAGGGGAGAATTAAGTCCCTTGAAAGGTGGAGCAAGAAAAAAAAAAAAGGTTAGGACAAGAAGGAAAGGGATGGCCAAAATAAAAAAATAAATAAAGATTTCTGATTGACTCACCATGTGGGTGGGGTGGATAACCCCTGAGAAAGAGAAACCAACCACGAGGTCAAAGGGGAGGGTTGGCCATTGGACAAGCAGCACTGGCATGACCTACTCCACAGAGGACTGTGCTGACACAGTCCGCCGTGCCTGCCACCACCCTGGAGGTGCCGCATAAAGACATGGAAGGGTACTGAAGGCAAAGCTGGGGAACGCTAATGCTGAGCTGCAACTTCTTTAAGAATGAGAAAACATACAAGCATAAACATATTTATAGCTGGAGGGGAAAAAATAGAAAAATACTGCAAAAATCTCCCAGACACACTGTAAACCCACAGAGATGGCCTTTGACGAGATGGACTGTGGTCAGAAATTTTTTTTGCCCCAGATGAGAAGGCAGCTAGCTTTTATATCTGCTTCGAATTGGACTGAGTTAGACAAGAAAATGGGATTGTGTTTACCGATAATTCTTAACACACATCTAGAGGTTTTGCATACATTATTTATTTTGTATTTCTCAGCAACTCTGCAATTTGGGCTGTATTATTGTTTTATTAAAGATGAAGGAAACAAACAAAGAAGCAATGAGATGAAGATACAAGCAAGCAGTGGACACTTCTAGCTCCAGAGCAGCCTTCCTGGCCGGGTGCCCAACCCTGCATACCTCCCTCCCACTGGAAAACTTTTCTTTCTCAGTGCCTCATCTAGATCATTGTGTAGCTGGTGTGTGTGTGTGTGTGTGTGTGTGTGTGTGTGTGTGTGTGTGTGTGTGTGTATGTGTGTGTGTATGTGTGTGTGTTGTGTGTACGTACATGTGTATGTACATGTGTGCACTCAAGTATGGAGGCTAAAGAACAAATCGAGGCATCATTCCTAAGGCACTGTCCATTTTTTCAATACAGGGGCATTACTGGTCTAGAATTTGACAAATAGGGTGAACTGGCTGACCAGGGACCCAGGGATCAACCTGTTCTGCTTGCCCAGCACTGGGATTACAAACACATACTATTTAGCGTAGCTATTTAACATAAATTCTAGGGACCTCACTCAGGTCTTCAGGCTTACAAAACAAATACCAATCGAGCTATCTTCCCAGCCCCCTAGCCTAACTCCTTTTAGTTCCTTTCTCTTTCCACTGCTATTTTACTATTCTAAGAATAGGTACAGCCAAACACTGGAGAAAAGTGCAAGTCTATTTGCCTTTAATCACACATGTCTTTTCTAGATAACAGGAAAAAGATGCTGGGGTAGTGATCCAAAACAATGGCAACACTCACTGAGCTGACTTGCAGAGCAGAGTTAACACTCCCCTACAAAAAGGACAGGGCTGAGAAGTGCAAATGAGTTTAATCTGTTTCACATCTGAATTACCCTGGGCTTGCTCTCCCAATTGCCTTGTGCCTGGGTTGGTCAGGACAGGCTCCAATTCTACATGCTCTCCTTGTCAAGGGAGAAGGTTTGCTGAAATCCAGGGTTCAGCTAAGAGTCTGGAAGATCATGCATACCACACATCTCTACACACAACTGGATGTTCTCAATATTCTGGCTATTCTCAGTGAATCTCCTGTGGTCTCCATGGCTACTCACAGTGTTCCCATGACCTATGCCAATGTTGTAGCATTAAACCTTTCTCTCATGAAGAACTGTGTGAAGAGTCCAACTCTGGGGGCTGGGGAAATGGCTTAGTGGGTAAGAGCATTTGCTGTGCTAGCGTAAGGATCTGAGTTCAAATCCCCAGAACCATGTAAAAATCCAGGAGTAGTTCCCCACACTTGGAACCCCAGCACTGAGGAGGAACAGATGCAGGAGAAATGTTGAGGTTTACTTACTTCTAGCTTAGCTCTAGGTTTAATTAGAGACCCTGCCTCAAAAGAATAAGGTAGAGAACAATTCAGCAGGACATTCAAGGTTCTCCTCTGGCCTCCAGATATGTGCATAGAGGCACATATGCACACTCACACACACACACACACACACACACACACACACACACACACACACACACACACAGAGCATAAAATACACCACAAATAAAAACATGAAAAATTAAAATAAATAATAGTATAGCTCTGCACTTAAATCCTTGTCTTCCAACCCTGGCTCTGCTATCACTCACTGGTATGGTATGGACCAGGTATGGACCAGAGCAGGTAATTTCATCTCTGTATACCAGTCCCATCATTCAAATTAATCAAATGAACTTTTGGGGTTACTCTGTAGATTAAACAGGTTAGTGTAGGAAACATAAGGACTCAGGAATCCCTACATAAGTAGTGTTTATTATTATGGTATAATATTTAAATGTTGCTAATGGTGGAAGCATTAAGGCAACTCGATGCAGTTAAAGGGGAGGTTTATTTTGTAGGGTAACTTACAAGTAAAGGGATAGGTTACAGGGTCCAGGAAAGGTGTAGTCCAGCAGTGTTCTCTGGAGAACTCTGCTCAATCTACCTCCAGTGTCCAGGATCCAGGAACCAAGACAGCTGGCCCATCCGGAGCTCGGGTCTTAAGGGCTCCTCTCTGGGCCCCACCTCGTAGGTGTGACAGTTACCGGAAGCCTCAATGGGGGTGGTACTTCCAGGTCAAAGCTGGAACAGCTACCCACTACATGTTGCCTTTTCTATTTAATTGTGAGGGCCTTATGGGCATTGGCTATTCCTCACTATTCTATAGTTTTCTCTTCCCAGCATTATCAGGCACAGAGAAATGACTCTATTACTGCTGGATGAAAGAAGAGAGTGACTTTTATCCTCAAGTGATTGAGGCACCATCGGACAATTAATGAATCAAGTGTTTGAGGGAGTGGATATAAAGCCTGCACACAGTGGCCCACACAGTATAGTTCTTTCAAGATGAAAGTCATTGTCTTCATTGCCTGGGTTTCCAGTATTAGATGGCTTCTTCCGGGTCCTCCTAGCAATTTCATCTAGATTGGCCACAGCGGAGGCAAACTGTGGGATCTGGGGGTCTAGACACCCATGTAGTCTGAAGTCATCAAAAAAGCATCCTGGAGAAACACAGGGAGTGAGCTTAGAGGAAGGATCAGGACCAGAGGATATGAGGTAGGGGCACCTCCTACAACAGCCTGGTGCATACTCTACTCAGTGCTGTGGTTAAACAAGCAAAAGACACACAGAGCAAGAACCTGGGAGCACAACCCCCACAGCCTATCTGCCCGTTAACCAGGAAAACAAAAATGATCCATTTGGGAAGTGGGAAGGCTCTAAGTTCAAACACAGAATGACGGAGCTCTTCTCTCTAGTTGGGAGCAGTAGAGCCAGGCAGTATTGCGGAAAGCCAGACTTCTGGCCAAGGAAACTCTCCTCAGGTTCCTGCAGCTGCATCTGATCCTGGGGTATCTGAGTTGTAAATAGGAGCCTTCTCTGAGTCCATCACACTACGCCCTTGTGGTTTGAGCAAGCACGACACCCCTGGGTCAATATTCACAGCTTTAGTGGCACAGCTAGACACAGGAAGACCCTGGTCTCTGAGCAGCTGGAGAGACAACAGGCTTCCTGAGCCACTGTCCCTGCAAAGCTCTGTGGGGTGCAGATCACTGGGCCATGGCTCAGCTAACTTGGAGAATGTTCTAGCTGTGCCCAAATTGCAAATATATTTTGTCTGAGTATGTTCCCCCCTAATTTTTAAATGTATATGTATTTCAAGGGAAATTAAATCCATGGGTTTCTGGTTCATTTACTCTTAAATCATTAAAATGCTGTTTAAGAACATTAGGCATTCAAAGAGCTTTTCGAGGCATTCTAATAAGCACTTGGAAGATTCCTTTCTCCCATTACAATAGTTGTGTCAGGAGCAAATGGACTCAAAGTTCCCACGGATACTTGTCTGGTTTAGAATTCTCTGTGTCTGTAAACCAAAAAATCTAACCCTGATGAAATACACACTCCCTTCAACACAGGAGGAAATCTACTCCCCTTTTCCTGACAACATTTTTGTCTAACAGGGGGTCTTAGGTTTACCCCTGAAAAGTGAAAGAAGAACTCTAGGGTACTCTTGAGGAAATAACCTGACATGTGGTAGCATTTGTAGTTCATCAGATGTGGACCAGCCTCTGGTTCTCCACCTTTGTTCCTTCAGCACCACATGGAAGGTGATATTCTGCTGCCTATCACTAAAACAAAACACTGAGATGACCAGCTTATAAAGAGAAAAGGGTTATTTTGTCTCACTGTGCATATGCCAGTCTATGAACAGCTGACCCTGTCGCTTGTGAGCCTTTGAGCCTGTGACCAGATAACATATCATGACAGGAACACATGAAAGAAAATCAAAACTGATCACCACACTTTTAGAAAGCAGGAATAAGGAGGGTGAAGGAGTTTGTAATCACAATCTGTTGTAGAATATTCCTTTACACTGTGGGATAATGTGTCACTGTACAGTTTAATAAAGAGCTGAATGGCCAATAGCCAGGCAGGAAGAGGTTAGGCGGGACTTCAGGGAAGTGAGAGAGAACTCTGGGAAGAAGAAGGCAGAGTTGCCAGCCAGATGCAGAGCAAGCAGGAGGGGAAGTACCGAATAAAGGTAACTGAGCCATGTCAAAGAACATAAGAAAAATTGGTTAATTTAAGTTATATGAGCTAGTGGGACAAGCCTAAGCTAAAGCCAAGTTTTCATAATTAATAATAAGTCTCCATGTCATTATTTGTGAGCTGGTAGCCCAAAGAAAAATTCATCTATAGCAGTCCCCTTTAAGAGAACAGTTACCTAAAGACTTCCCCCAACACCCGGTCTATAGCATAGCACCTAAGTACCACCTCCCAGTAGCATGACCCTTGATATCAGGCCATTAGCATATGGCTGTGGAGGATTTTGTAGCTTCATTTAAGACTCTCCTACTCATATGGGGCCTAGAGATATGTTCCCTCCTGCCCTTGGCCTCAAGAAAAGACACAAGGATCAGCCATTCTCATTGTCCAGCTCATCCCCTTTCTACTGGCCTTGGATATTTTCCTAGACTAAAAGAGACCAGCTGGCTTTTTACTGTGCCCAGAACTTCACCATATAATCCATTCAGTGTTTGTTCATTCACTTGAGAAATGTGTGTTGAAGGTTTGGGTTCCAGGCATTAAGTTAGTGCACTAACACTGCCAGCTAGCCAGCACTGATTCTATGTCACAAAGGGAGTGGGGGCTTAGGAAATGACACTTAGAGGTTTTCTTCCCCAAAGCCACCTGTCTCCATGTCACTGGCTTGCTAAGACAAAGAAACTGTAGCTGAAAGGTCACCTGGGGGCACTGCCGTGTAGCTGCTATGATTTGGATAATTCTCTTCAGTGGCGCTTGGCATGAGCCACTTAATAAAGGGGCAAGTTACCCCTACGGTGGGTGGCTTCCAAGCTTACCCTTCAGGAAAACTGGAAGGATGGCTACTGTGTTTGAAGAAGAAAGGTTGTGAGCAAGACATTGACCCTTTATTCATAGAAGGAGGTGAGTATCCTTATTCAGTTCGTTAACAAGAGAGAATTTGTCCAACCCATACAAAGACAAGTCGAAAGTCAAGCCATAGATTTTTTAATGAAAATCTAGCTGAAGTTGCTGTGGTAGCAAAAGCAAAATGAAATTTGAAGGGAGTAATGGTGCCTACCCATATGAACTACAGATGTTATTTCTCCGTCTAATACAATTATAGCAGGAGACAAGGCTCCTCCTCCACACTGCTAGGGATTAAAATGGGACAACTCTGAAAGGGAGTCTACTGTTCAGTAGTCATGTGTTTGGAGAGCAAGTTGTCACTAGAGGGCGATGTCTAAACAGGCAGAAGGAGGCCGAGCAGGTGGCAGGCCCTGTGCACTGAAATCAACAGGGAACAACTCATTCAAGAGGTTTTGCGATGGTCTGTAACCTTTACAGAAACTATTATTCTCAAATTGCTCCTGCCTTCCAAACCTTTGTGGACATACGCTTTCACCTCAGATACGGATGAGCCTTTTGCTTTATGCAGAGGGCTGACAGCAGAAAAATGTTTACTCCTGAGCACTGCATCGTATTCCTTGGCATGTGCTCCAAGATCAATAACTTTGGGTCTTGTTATATTTTCTATCTACCCAGCTTTTTTGCTATGATTACAGCAGCACACCTTTCACCTTGGCTGTAACTAGGTGGCCTCAGAATATTTTATAAACCAGCTCTCCAAGAATGCCTTGAGTTGTCTGACATTTATACTGGGCTGCAAGATGATGTTCCCAAATTAAGAAACTGTAGGCTCTGCTCACATTGCTTACCATCAAAAACAACATGACGTGGATTAATTCTGACTTTTCCATAAGGTAACAAAGGTGTGTGCATGGAACAAACAAACAAGATCCATAGCAAAACAGGAGGGAGACATATGCCTGCCTCTGTGGCATCTTCCTGGTCTATCTACACACTCACCTCTTTCCTTCATCCTTTTAGGGATGCAACTGTAAGGTTTGTTGCATGGGAATCCTGCCGGGCCACACACTGACCTACTTCCTGCCATCAACTTCACTTCGCTGTTGTCAGTAATAAGAGCACAATGAGTCCCATTGCCCCATGAGGACTAGGGCTGACACAAAATGGGGGAACTTACTGTGGGAACCCCAGCCTAAGGAAGAAGGGAGGAGACACGTCAAGTAGGCATGATTAGAACTGGTGTACCTCCACTCTGTTAGATTGCACCTTCACATCAGCAATACCTTGCAGCTAAAGGCTTAACAAAGTAAAAGGTAAAGTCAACCAGATGGCTAGTTCTGAGTGTGCCTCCTTGTATGTTAAGGATCTTGTTCTGAATGACTATAAGTGTATTGCCCAGTGTGGAGGCTGCAGGTCCTCCCGTTAGCGAGGGTTCCATCTTCTTTCATCATTATTTCTGCCATTGGCATACTTTAGCCCTTCTCTACAGTTGACAGTAAGCTGGCCTATGTTCCAGTTAGAAGAAAATATCTTAGAAAATGATCAATCAATAGATAGCTAGGTAGCATCATCATTTTGTGTAGAAAACAAAGACATCTCCTTGGTGACTAGGAATAGTATAATTTCTTGTGTACATTGTCCTTGGTCTGGCTTGTAGACATAGCATTAGGAATTCAAGCACTTCTGGTTTTGGAAGATGTTTGCTGAGGCTTTTATTGCAATAATTTTCAGCTTTATTTCCTTTTGTGTCAAAATATTATTTATATGTCTGGCTGTATGTGCTTCCCAATCCTGTAATGTGCATGGAATTATGCTTCATAATAGTATGCAGCTACAAAGAGTGTGAGATCCCTGCCTTTAAGGCTGAATACACGTAAGTGTATATTTTTTGTTAATAATAATCAAATCACAATATAGCATATGTTTTAAACTTCCCCACTTGATATCTTTTTTAACAAACTAAACACCATTTCTTTATTGGGGGGAGTAAATCTCTATATCTGAGAACCAAGAGGAACTCTTAACCACCCACTATAAATGTTACCTAAGCTTTCCCACCAGCTTGAGTCCTCACATCCCACTGTGCCAACTATCTGGACCCAGTTCTAAGAGCTCTGCCCTCACCCTTCTGCACCCACCAACATGCCCATCCTCTAGCACTCAGTTCTGTCTTCATTACCTTCTCTCCATCATCACTTCAATCCAAAGAGCCTACACCCTCCTGATTCTAATGGCATGTGTGCTACTCAGAATCTCCCCTATTGCATCATTGAACTTCCACTTAAATTTCTTCTTTACATTTTATGTCTTTCTACTGAAGTCAGTCTAGATTGCTTTCTCAAACTTCTGAAGCCATGGACACTTAAAAGAAATGCAAGGCAGGATCCATGTTGTTCCTATTTAACCCGCTCTCTATTCCTCATTAGGTCTGTGGCCTGGTTTCTTTGAAGACCCAGGTACATGTGCCTGGGCTGTTTCTGGGGCAAGCCCCATGTGATGAAAACCATGGTAATCTGCTTGCTTAGGGCAATAATCCATGTGGTGTTCCAGCTAGCAACATGCTTCCTTAGCTTTGTCTCCCTCTAGTACCTTAATAGACTTCTCCGGGGCTCTTCCAGAAGAAACTATCCTGTCCAGTTTCAATGTATCTGAGCATCTTGTCAAGGTGAGAAGTCCTGACAAGGCCACCAAGGCTGAACACACCCTGGGAAGCACTTTAGGGTTTTTTTTTTTTTGTGTGTGTGTGTGTAGGGAGCAGACTTTGACCCTTAGAGACACCTCCCAAGGAGACAACAGAGCCAAGAATGAAAAGTCAAGAAGCAACATGGTTTATCAACTCAGAAGCCAACAGAGAAGCCTGGGCTCAATAAAATTAGAGAACAGAACTAAGAGAAGTTATGCTTAGCTTCAAGAAAGACTCAGAGCTAACATAGCATGGAGTCTAGGCATGAAAAACTGTCATTGGGGCAGGAAGTGGCTGCTGGTATACAGTGAATGACTCTTACCTTGTTCTGCTCTTCTAAATTTGCCCAAGGACCACTGAGCTATCAGAGTGGTTAGTTGCATGAACTAATTTGTTGGATGTATCTAGATAGATTCCGCTCTGTTTTTCATATAACCTTATACATTAAATTTTCTGAAAATTTTCTAAGTATGATGTTGAATTCCTGGAGTTTAGGAATTCAGGCCTTTAATGCCAGAGCTTAGGAGGCAGAGGTAGGTGGATCTCTGTGAGTTTGAGGCCAGCATGGTCTATAAATCAAGTCCAGGACAGCCAGGGCTACACAGAGAAACCATGTCTCAAAGCAAATCATATAGCAAAGCTTTTTATTTGTTGGGTTTGTTTAAAAAAAACATTATGTAATTAACCCTATGTTTCCCTACCTCATCCAAAGTCAGTTTCTCATTGCTAGCTAATTCCCTACATCTGGCACTCTCTTTGCCTTTGATTCTGTATTCCTAAGAGAAAGCTGAAACCAGGGGTCCAGGACATAGGCCAAACAACAAATGTACAGAAGACTATACCCCTGCTACTGATAACTTAGGGTTGCTATGATCAAACAGAAGGCTGGGCTGGGTCAGGATGGTCTTGCAATTGCTTTTCCATTCATCATGGAAGACCAGTTTGTTGCTTCCTTCTTGGTAACTTATATTGGTCACGTGACTAGCTTTAGCCAATGGAATGTGGAAAGAAGTGAAGTCAATTCCATCAGAAATTGGATTCATCATTCTGCTGGTTTCCCTTTAAAGTCATTCTGTTGGTTTTGGTGTGTGGCAAAAAAAGTATTTGGGGGCAAAGAGAGGGACAAGAGGGAATGGGCAGCTTGTAACAGTCTGTAATGTTTTAGAATATTTGTGAGCACAGTGTAACTTGGCTTGTCATGACTATCGTATGCATCCTGTTCATAGGAATCTCCGCCGTCTTCCTTTCTTCAAGAACAAGAACAGGGTGCAGTGCATCACCTGTTCAAAAATAAAGTATCAGTTCAGAAATGCACAACCTGTGGAATGAACTGGCTTTGTGTCCAAATGCTTAGATTCCGAAAGGTTTTTTTTTTTTTTTTCCCCTCAGTCCCTGATGCTATCAGCCTCACTCAGCATCAGCAGATCATCTTGTTTCCCTTTTTGGTAGCCTGGGAGTGCTGTACTGAGCAGAGGAAAGGTCACAGAGGACATGCCCAGTCATTTCAGGAACTGGGCAGTCATGCAACTCTTCTTATTAACAACTCTGTGATGCAGGCAGGGGGCATGACACCTGAGTGTGCAATTCACCAGGGTCATCATTTCTCCTGGTACTAATCAGTGATGGAAAGTGGAGTGTCCACAACGCTGTAGGTTCTCACTAGTTGTGTGAGCGACCCCTTGTGGACAGAAGTGAAGCTGTTCACTGTCTCCAGACTTCCTGCCCTTACTAAGGAGGGCTTTTTGCCTCCTATGGAGCTTAGTTTTGAGAAAAGAAGAAGAAGAAGAAGAAGAAGAAGAAGAAGAAGAAGAAGAAGAAGAAGAAGAAGAAGAAGAAGAAGAAGAAGAAGAAAAAAGCCAAGACATCTAGAAATACAGAGTTATTCTTGATAACTTCCTTGCAATAACCATTTGCTGATGAGGCTTCATTTGGGGTTTGGTTTCTTGCCTAAGCCACTCATATTGTGTTCAGTGTCTCACTTCCCCTTCAGGTAGCAGAGAAAGCCTCCGTTGCAGGTCTCAAGGCCTAGGTGGGAATCTTGCTGTCTTTCTCAACTGAGCATGAGGACACCAGAGACCAGCAACCCACCCAGCATCCAGTGGTGAAGACCCAAACACAGCTGAGCATCTGCTAGTGCCTGAGAGTGCTTGTCACAGCTGTTGCCTTCTTTCTCGAGTCAAGCTGAAATGCCCATTTCTGACAGAGTTGAAATGTTTGTTTGTCCTCTCTCCTATTATTTTTCTGTATCGGTGACTGTGCACTTCCTGTTGGCCATCTCTGGAGACCTGAATACAAACCCTGGAGATATCAGCCTCTTGTGTCACCAGTGACCCATGGGCCAACAGAATGGTTTGTTTTGGGAAATGTGATCTATTTTTTTTTTCTTTTCTCATTTTCTCAGATCAATGCAGAGGAGGAAGTACAGGGTCTCAGGTTTTTGAGAAGTAAAATTAAATTAGCAAGCTAGGTGGACACACCAAAATTGGACAATTTAGGCCCCATTTTCCTCGGGTTGTTTAGACAGATTGGGACAATTTGAGTTTGCAGTTTGATCCAAAGGGGGAGTTGATAACTGCCTCAGAAATGAGCTTCCTTTAGTCCCTGCGTGAGCTGCTTAAGAAGATGTTCAGAGCAGCAGCTAGGAAAACCTGCAGACTGGGGAAGGCTGGGGGTAGGGAAAGTAGAGAAGAGAGCCAGGTATTGCTTATTGCTACTTAGCTAAGCGGGCTGGTCGTTAACCTGGTAATGAAAGTCACCTCTGGGACTCGAAATAAAAGGATGGCCCAAAGTGCATGTAAAACACCCCCCTTTGCTTCACAACTGACAGCTGATGTTGTGTTCCCTCTGGGAGCCCGTGGGAGACTGTGGGCCGTCAGCATTCTAGACGAGCTCCCTCTGCAGCTGCCTGGTCCTGACGAATGGCGAGATGCTTCCCTGCGAACCTGATAGGGCAAAAGTTTCCTCCTCAGCTTTTAATTTGTAAGTCTTGTGATGGTTTTTCATAATTATGACAGCCTGCCCGTGGAGCCCGCAGTACACCGTGCGCGCTCCGACTTTTCTTGTCCTTCAGCAAAAGCTATTTTGCTCATTAGCTTCAGTATGAGGGAGAAATTGCCGGCTCCCTCTGAAGATTTTGCCATTGGGTGACCTGATAAGCAGAATGCAAATGTGAAAATAGAGCTGGAGCCTAGTGCCTGATATCGCCTGGCTGTGAGGATGCATTTTTCTAAGTTGCTTCACAGAGAGATGCAATGTGACTGGGGACCGACTGGGAGAGCCACTGGAATGGATGGAGGGACACAGGCTTTCTGGTTCCTCTGCCTCGGCTGTGGTCGGCATAAACTCTTGAGTGTATGAGGCTAGTTTCCATTCTAGTATTTTAATTTATTTGATGTACAGATTGGAGACTAAAAATTTTTTTTTGCTCAAGGGATATCATTTGAAAGACATTCATTCAATAAACACTGGATAATCTTCATGATAGTTAGATTTAAGGTGAATTAGCATATGTCATTTTTATTTTTTTTTTAAACAACTCAAAAAGCTTTTTGTTAGCTCCCAGTATGTGACTGAGAAACACAGTTGTTTCACCAGAAGTTCTCAGGCTAGGGAGATAATTGGATAAGTGGCTAGAGGTGAGTCAAATGCCTGGTAACTGACTGATCTCATAAGGAAGGCTCTGGAAAGTCTAGGAACTGAGAAACAAAGAAGGAATTGATCCCTGTAGGTGCACCCAACTTTTGATATTATGCCACTATATTGTCATCTACAGTGTTTCTGTTCAAGAACTGCACGGTCCAGTTGAAATCAAGCAAACAAACAAAACCCCTCATACTTTTTTGAGTTTTGCATGGAGTTGCATTCATAGATATCCTGGGGCACATGTGTCCCACGGGCCACAGGTTAAGGGCGCCTTGGAGACTGGTGGTAAAACTGAATCATCAGAGGACTAGTCAGCCAGTTGAGAAGGCAGTCCTGGAGAGAATACATACCTTCTTACAGCTGCTGGGATGTTAAGATGAGAAAACTGGATTGGTGGGGTTGGGGGTGGGGTGGGGAGACTAACAGCAGAGCAATAAGACAGATGGAGAACATCAGCTGCGAATTTTCAAAAACAAAAGCTTGAATTGGGTGCAATACCTGCAGTTTCAGCACCCAGAGGACTGAGGTGGGGTGATCAAAAATTTGAAGCCAACCTGGACCATACAGCAAGTTTCTGTATCAAAAAAAGGAAAAGGGAAGCTCAGACTGCTGTGCCAGCCAAGGAACTGGGACTTTTGTCCTCAAGGTCAGATCCTGATGTGACATACATTTAAGCCAAGGAGAGATGGGAGTTTGCATTTTGTAAAGATGCCTTGACAAGAAAGAAAATGGGAGGACAGGAAATAAACACCGCTAGCAGGTGTTACATTAGCAGCTCCTGGCAGATTAAATAACAAGGGGCTAGATCCTGACCTTGTACAAAGGCTAGAGAAAAGGGAGATTTGTGTGGCACTTGGTGGACAGAAAGGTCAGGATCTATCCATAGTTTGGTTACGGAGAGTAGAGGGAGAAGAGGCAGGTGGTAATGGTCCCTGAGATTTTGAGCCCAGAAACTGGATGGATAAAGAGCCCTGTTCAAAATGGGACTGAAGTAGGAGGAGCAAGCTGGGATCAGACATTCAGGGGGAAAGGTACATTTAATTTTGGTCTGTAGAGATACATAGCAGGCAGATGTATATGGATGTAGCTGTGTGGATTACATACAGTGGTCTGATCAGTGTGGGTGATGCTGATGGTACACAATGGATAATGAACAAGGGTGTATGAATTAGGAAATATTCTAGAAAAGAAGCCTGGGGCGGGGGGGGGGGGGGGGGGGGCGGGGGGGCGCGGGGAGGCACATGCAAGCATGACAGAACCCCAGTGAAGATGATAGAGCGAATATGGTTAAGGAATTCCAGGTGCTTTAGAAATAGATTTCATGAAAACCAAAGATGGGTTTTAAAGACAGAGGGGTCAAAAGAAGGCTGAGATCTTTTAATGCAAAAGTCCTTTAGGGGTCAGTATTCTAGTAGGAGAGGAAACCAAATGACAGTGGGAAGGGATGAAGGATGGGAAAAAGTCAGGATGTGTAAAAGTGAACGTGGATCACACTCCTTCACAAGTTTTCTCTGGTGAAGGCAGAGCTAGAAAAGAGAATAGAGCAAACTAAACCACAGATTTAAGCACCAAGAATCCTCGGCAGCCTGATGCTTTTCTCTAGTGACCAGGATCCCCTCACTTGCCCCTATTCTGGCCCGAGAAGCAAGATTCTCTTTTCTGGTGTCTATATAGTCAGCTCTGATTCCTGAGAGGAAACGCTTAGCAGCCTAGACCACCAAATGATGATGTGAGCTCTCAGCCCATTTTTTTTTTCATTTGCTAAAAGCTCTAGGATTGCAGTGGGGCTGTGCAGCATGCTTCTGCCCTGCCCTTTGAAACAGAGCATCCTTCCTTGGCAAAGTTTAAGGTCCCACTACCCCCAGAACATTTCTTCCTTTCCCCAGCTCCAGCTCAGGCTCTTCCTTCCTCCTGCTCCAGTCACTCACCTCCCAATCCGGATGCATTCTGCACTCTCGGTGTCTCTTCAATCCATCTGCTTGTGTCATTTTTGGATAGTATTTTCCCTCTGATGTGCTTGAGTTGTTTCCCTGATAAATGGTTCTCCTCTTTGGTTTTCAGGCAGCCTTTTAAGATATTTTAATGCTGATAATTAAAAATAACAGTGAGTGAAAGAGACCTTTTCCCTAATGAATGAAGTTTCCCAAATATTTGGACAGAAAGAATGAAACTAAATTTCCTATGGAAGAATAGTCATAATTGCATAATCTGTTATGAAAATAAAAGATTCTAATGACATGCAAAAATGGCGGGGAGATATAGCCACTAAAATGTGCACTTGTATAAAATTTAGAGAAAAATTAGCTATTTGAAAGCATTCATCAGGCAGCTTATTTTGTAGCTTTACAGAGGGTGAGACAGGTTAACCTACTCATGGAGACCTTAAAAAAAATAAAAAGCAGGGGCTGAGAGCATAGTCTCTGCATTTAATCCCTAGCACTACTGAAGTGATTGATTAATTAATTATTTAAATATAAAATGCCTGGGGTGTGAGCACACTTGATAAAAGGGCAGGGTGACATCCGTCTCCTTTCCGGTTCCAGGGCATTCAGCCATTCTCCAAGGAGCCTTTACAGAAGGGGCACTCAAGTGATTTGGATTGAGTATTGGGCATCTGGTCCAAGCTCCCTGGAAGAGCTGCACCTCACCATTATCTCTGTAGGGGAACCATGGTGAACACTGGAGCACTAAATGACCACTGGGCACTAATCAGCTCCCCCTTCTGGAGACTGACTTCTCCCTGAAGGTTTTCCAACCACAGTAGGTATTTCCTGTACTTTGTTGAAAGAGATAAAAAGTGAAGGCTTGTGACCCTGTCGCCTTGACACACCCGTACACACATCTCACGGGGAACTTCAACTTCAGTGTCTACGTAGAACCTCTGAATTTGATAGTTGACAAAAATCCTATTTCCCAGGGGTCAGTCATCTTATCACCCCCTACAGGGAAGCACCAGCACCCTTCCCCTCTGGATCCTGTGTTTTAGATTGAATGACAAGGAGAGGAGAAAGAGAAGGCAGAGAGGAAAAGAGTCTGGTGCCACAATAGACGGCCCCAGCATGCCTCTGCAGGCAGGACAAGTCTTTGAAGAGTCCATCCAAGAAGAGTTTTTCACCCCTCAGCTATGTAAGTTCTCTCGTGATCCAACCTGGGAGCAGAGACCTTTTGAGCACATCACCAGGGGAGATGGTTGACATGACATAGACTCTCAGCATCGGGGTTGTTCATGGGAAGGGAAAGCAGCATGGCCCTCAGGTTTCCCAAGCTCACCTCAGTGTAATCTCAAAGAGTTGGGTTACACCTGAGCCTAGCACTCAGTCAGCGGGGTTTTCTTCTCGCCTTTGGAAGGCTTAGTGCCCTTGGGGAAAAGCCATCTCTCTCCCTTCCATACACCTCAGCTAACTGAAGCCCCACTGAGAGAAAATGCCCTCCCTCTCAGGCCCTCTCTGAGAATGTCTCCAGGCACCTGACTGTGGGGCTGACACTCCTGCAGCCTCAGGGCCTCCAGCAATCTCTAACCTTTTTCTCTGAGCTGCAGCAAAATGTGGGAAGCTTGACTCAATTCGATTCAGATGCCAAAGCAGAACACCCCCAGAGCTGCCCACAAGGGCCCACAAGGAGCCTGTTGTGGAGTAGGCTGCTGGGCCCACCTGGAAGGAGGTCAACATGAGGAGCAGGCACACTGTGGATACTGCCCCTCAAATAGCATTTGCCAAGGTTTTCGAGCTGTGAAATGAATATTTTATTACCTTATGAAGAGGAAAAAGATTAAATTAGCAAAATGATGATAAAAAAAAGGATAACCTGACTTCAACCCTTTTATTATGCTTCACACAACTAGACAGCAAATTGCGTGCTGGGGCTTCTGCTTAGATGGCTGTAAAGAATCTAACTTTGCTTTCAAATTAACCTGTCAAATCATATATTTATAAAGAAATGAAGGGAGGAAAATGAGGGGCCTAGGTAGACCCACGCATCAATTAGAGAGAAATTAATTACAATTTACCTGCATTAGCACATTAACACTACCAGATTACTAAAGAAATGTCTCCCTACCAGGGAAAAAGTCAAAACAGCCTGCTCTGTGGGGGATAGGGAGTGGAAGGGGCTACTGTGTGTCCATGGAGGGTACAGAAAGGGACTAGGGAGGGTGAATCCTTGATAAAGGATGCTGGCCCTTGGACTTCCTCCTCGTTGTGTTCAGGAAGACTCCTGTAATGAATGGCATATTTTGCTGAGACAACCTCTAAAAGAGCCTCTAAGTTCTAGAATAATGAAGTGGGCACTCAAGAAATAAGGCCAGGAACCCATGGCTAACAAGAGACCCCTCTGTCAGTAGGAGACAGAATCCAAGGCAGCCTATCCCCCTTCCTTTGCAGACCGGGTAGGGCAGGGAACAAAGCAGAAGCAGGAAGATCAAGTAGAGAATGAAAGGGATGGTGTGATTTGGACCAAAGGCCCTTTGTTTGAAGGCTCAGTCACCAGGGTGGGACTTTTAGGAGTGTGGTCTACTAGGAAATTCTTACATCACGGGTGCTGTGCTCCCAGGAGATGTGGGAATTCGGCCCCTTTCTTTTTCTCTTTTGCTCCCTGGGTATCACACGACAAAGTTTCCCTGCAGCTTGCTTCCCACTCTTGCTGTCTGGGCACCTTGACCAGCGGCCTGAGACCCACGAGGCCACCTAATCATCAACTAGAAACCATAAAACCAGCACCCAAATATTTCCTCTTTGAAAGTTATTCTTACTGAGTAAATTGTTACAGTGAAGGAAAATTGGCCAACACCAAGGAGTGCTTGAATTTCCTTTTAAATAATCTCTCAGTTTTATAGAACATAGAAGACTTAACAAAACTAAGTTCAGACAGGTTTGGACACCTGCATTCCAAGGGAGAAATACCATATGGGAAAAAAAAGTCAATAATAATTTTGTCTCTTTTCTCATAACTATGAACAAATAAACTGCCTTTCTTTTCTTGTTTTTGAATGACCTTTAAACACTTTTTATCCAACTGCCTTGTCCCTCTAAATGAAATGAACAGGTAGATATATGTGGTGTTATGAATCCAACCCAGGCCTCCCACATGGAAGGCAAGCATACTGCCAAGTAAGCCATGTCTTCCACCCCAAGACTTTGTTTTGCTTCGTACAGGAAGCACTAGAACCTCTGGATGGTCACAGTGAAGACTTTCTCTTCCATAGAGTTCTCACCAAAGCACAAAAAGAAAAGGCCTCCTTAAGGGTCCTGAATGGAAAGTACACATCTTCACAGACCAGTGCTCATTTTCCTGCAGTGACGGTCACAGCTGAGATTTTCACTGACATAAATCTGGAACACTCTGGCCCCAGGTTCCCATCTGGCATCCTGGCCCTTCTCTTTCAACCATCTCGTGTTTCCTGGGCTGGAACAAAGATGGTGGGCAAGAAGAAGTCCCACATGCTGTGAAGTTTGGCTCTGTGGTCAGAGCTGAGATACCCAGGGTCTGGCTTGTGTGGACTTCAACTCTGTTCTCACTGACTCCATTTTCTTACAGAAATGTTAGGTTAATGATACACATAATTTCCTCATCCAGTACCTCCAGTGATCAAGATTTATATACAAAATTCCTAATAAATTCTGAGAAGATTTGAAATCATACTGCTATAGGCTATTTTTTACTTTTAAAAGGTGTAGTTTATTGGTTTTTCTTTTGGAATTTTTCTTTTAAGCAAATATATCCTTCCATCTTCCATTTTGGCTGAGATTCCTATGTCTGCAGCAGATGAATATGAAAACAACCTTTGTCAGTTGAGTAGGAGTCTCTAGGGCCCATTAGGTCTTTGTTTCCCTCTTTAAAAATTTTGGACTTTTCCCTCCTGAGGATGATAAATAATTATTAATGTCTTCGAGATGGTTTCAGAAGCAAGTCACTCTTTTTCAAGAACAGTTCTGAGGCAGGGAACCATATGGCTTTCTGCTAGACCTTTTTGCCTGTCCCCATTGCCAGCACCTCTACCCTTTTGCTCCACTCTATGGCTATTGGGCATAGCCTTATTGCCTTGGCAATGCTAGGGACTGTAAATGACACCATTCTTACCATTAGGTAGGGTCCATTAGAACTTTCTGAGCTATGGGAAGAGCTGGAGATAGAAAGCAGGGGGAGGAAGGCTTGCTAAGATGTCTAGATATCTTTGCAGAGAGGATGGATGATGAGGTTGATGGGGTTCACTGGCAGTAGGCCAACCCTCCATAGCTGTAGGATCTACTCACAGGTTCAAACACCTACAGGTCAAAAACAGGACCTTTAAATTTTTCATCTACACTGAATGTGTTCAGGCTTTTCTCATCGTAACTCCCCGAATAATACAAAATAAAACTATTTGTATTGCAGTTACATTATGTTAAATATTATAATCAATCTAGAATGAGCTGAAGAATGTATATAGGTTACATTCAAATACTATTCTGTATGGAGGACTTGAGCACCCAAGGATTTGGGTATCTGTGAGGGTCCTGGAACTACCCCCTCTGGATCCTGAGAGAGAACAGTAGCACTAGAAGTACTTTGGATCCTGTACTGGGAGCTGCTGGGATATCATCTGAGAGTCAGGTGCCAAAGCAGCTTGTGGTTTTAAGCAGAGCACGGGGCAGCAGCATGGAGTGTATTACACAGTCTAGCTTGAAGAGCATGGATATGGCTGTCTACCACAAGGGTAGAGCCTTAAGTCTAAGCTCTCAGCTCTGGCTTTCACAGATGTGCTGACTAAAAGCATAGTTCAGAGGCCTGGGTGCAAATCTTAGCTTTACTGTTTATTAATATGTCCATTCCCGAAAGGACCATAACATCTCTTAGCCCCAGGTTCCTCCTATGTAGAATGAATATAACAAAGAGTCCCCTTTCAGGGATTGTCACAGATTCTGACATCCAGGATAGAATTGGCTTTTGGGCCTGTGTCCCATCACCAGCCATGAGCCTTACAGGCAGTCATTGTGAGACCACACTCAACTTGTTTGTAAGATACATGTCTGCTTCCCACGGTCACCTGTTGAGTGTAAAGGGGTTAAGGAAATAAGACTGCTTGGAGCCTTGCCTGGGAGGAGGAAGGAAGAGGGAGAGAAAGGAAGGGGAGAGATGTTTACACACAGGGCCTGGCTGGAGCCCAGGGACAGCATTAGAGTTCACATGGCTTCTAGATGCTTCTGCTTCCCAGTGAGGTTCTCTTTAAGCATCCCAGCTCCTTATCCTCTGTGGCTTCTACCACTTAGGAATATCCATCTCACTAACCACAGAGGCAGCTCTATTGTGGCCTCCAAGACACCCTTCCTGCAAGCAGTCAGGTAACTACAGCTCAGACCTGATGATTACTGAGCTGCTGATGTGCGCTCAGGCTTCCTTAAAGGTCAGCTACAGCCATGGGAGAAGCACCTGCAGGCTCCTAGCGGGACCACACCACACCAGCTATAGCATCTAAGTAGACAAGGCTCCCACTGCTGATCAGCCTACAAAAACCCCCGCCAGCTCTTTGTGTGACAGCAGCAAATGTGGAGACCCAGAGAGTTTGAACAGGGCAACTGGCCTGTCAGAAACAAACGGAGTCGTCTAGAGGATGAAAGAGAAGAGATTTGAATTTTGCATCTTTCATGCGAGTAAATTAACTTTGCTTTGCTTGAAATAGGAAGCATAGGAGTTGCCTGGGGCCTCTCCTGGCATTGGCTCAATGAGGTAGGCTGTCAGGAGTGGGAAATGAAGTCGCGGCGAGAAATATATGAGTTGTATGCCGCAATGTCAAATGGGAAGATTTGCTCATATCCACAAGCCAGATTCATGCGAGCCTCCCGGAGGACCTGCTCCAAATGTTATCATCACCACGTCTTAATTTATGCTGCCCCATTTGCAAGTAGCATGGTGCGTAACAAAGTTAGGACGAACAAGCCACAAAACCTAAATAAAAGACCTTCAGAGGAGAAGAAGAGAAGCCATCAATTTAGATTTTAAGCTGCTAAATAGAATTGAGGTGGCTGTCTGGGTCTATTGCTTTTCCCAGTCCAGAGAGCACATGAATTGTGGTGGTCCAAGAAGGAGAGTTATAGCAGGACCCACAGTGAAGAGGGAGTTTGGTTTTTCCTCTCTTCCTTCACCTTATCCCTTCTCTCTTTCCTAAGCTTCCAGCCACCCTGCCTGCTAATCTGGATACTAAATCCTGAATGTGGTGGTTACTGTCTGCCAAGCCCTTCGCTCTTGAGGCTCTGATCTGATCACCCCAAGGCTCTCTGATCGATGGTACAGGCTCATAAGCCCAGAGAGATGGGGGTACAGAGTAAACATGGGCCCTAGGTGGAAGAAAGACTGGGAACTCCAGGTGATATCCTAAATGCCACAGAGGAAATCCTGGGTTCTAAACCAGTGAAGCATGTGGGATCCATTGCCACTCTATTTGTTTGTGAAAAGCTGAGGCTGAGGGGCACAGTGACAAGCTGGCACTTTGGCTCACTAATGTCTATGGTCATGGGTTTATACACTCCTTCAATGCTGTGTCTGAGTATGTGGGTAGACAAAAAGGGACACAGACAGAAGGCATTTGCTGGATATCTACTATAGGACTGGCATTCGTCTGGGCATCTTTGAGTTAAATGTGGTAGTTGTTCATTTTGCAGATGAAGTGATGGAGGTGAGCTCACTGAATACGCTTGAAGAATAAACAACAAGCATGATCTGGTGAATTCCTCAAGGGCAGGCATTTTTATCACACACACTTTTACATTGCAGGACCCAGATGCTGTGGTCCCTGGCGCTTGGTAGGCATAGATTTTTATTGTCATTGGCTTATTAACCATCTATTGTTTCTTTCTATTTCATTTTCTATTTTTTATTCTTTGAAAATTCCATGCATGTATACAATGTATCATGATCATATATTGACTGATCTTGTAATTTTATTAAAGATATTACTTTTTATTTGTCAAAAAAATACGAGAAAAAATTCTTTCCAAGTGCTTTAATTCCAAAATCTGTTTGGGGTACTTTCTAGCCATTTATTTCAGAGATGGGGACCGTAGGGAAACAGGAAGCTTATGATGGTAACTCTTGTTGAGCCCTTGAGGTTGTAGGCACTGCCCTATCATACAGGTTACCTCAGTTAACCCCTACCAGGTGAAAATTAGACCCGCATGCTATGAACCTGCGCAAGCTAGTAAGTGCCAATCTTTCTACCTCAGGTGACAGACAGCCTCTTCCCATTTTGAAGCAGGTGGCCCTCTCTAATCTCCCTGTCATCTGATCCATTTCTTCTGGTGGTTGCTCAGTCTGGTATTAGCATGTCTCGACCTTGCCTATCATCTTGTCCAAATCGGATGACTCCTCAAACCTTCGGTGACCTGAGCTGCTGTTCCCTTTCCTCTATTCAACTTCCTCCTTTCTGAGTAGCCAGTAGTGTTCCTTTTTCCTTTCTACTTTGCTAGAAAAAGTAAAGTCAAAGCTACATACTGAAAATGACTCAGCAAGTCAGGCCTAAGGGTAAGAACATGGAAAACACGATGGATTCTGCCCCTGACACCTCCTTGAGGTTCATGTGATCAGAGACAGGGAGAACCCTGACTCTCAGGGGTTGTACCCTGTGGTCAATTTGGTGGGATAACCTTGGAGACATTTACTGAAGCATTCTCTGCTCATCAGAGTGCCCTTCTGTGGAGACGCTGGTGCAGAGAGAGGCACCTCACCTTCCTAATACTCAGGGCAGGTCAGGAGGGGAAGAGCTGACAAATTGGACAGCTCTTTTCAGAAATTTAATATCAAATGAGAATTTTTTTCTTCCCTTGTCTACAGCGAACAGTCACTCCAGTCCTGTCATGTTGTTAACCCAGAAGGGACTCCCTAGTTTTGTACCAGACAGGCAAGGCTGAGAAAGAGAGCTACAATGGAGACAGTCTCTACCCACTAACTGATCATGGCTTCTCCTTTGGGGACTCATACATTGGCTCCTTTGTCACCCCACACTCATATCAAGTGGCCACTAGTAGGCATTAGTCATGGAACCAGAGTCCCAGAAAGGGTGAGTGGTTTATCCAGGAGCAGTGAGCATCAAGTGAACATCACAGTCAGTGAACATCAAGCCATTCGTAAACTCCATGCTCAGAACTTTAGTGTAGATCTCTACTAGCAGTTGGAATTGGGAATAACATATTTTTTCCCTAAGAGCTAGCATTGTTAGTAACTAATATGAGCATCTTTAATACATTATACATTGTAAAGTGTTTCTTAAAGTCATATGGGGGTGCTTGGCAATGGAA
This sequence comes from Peromyscus californicus insignis, assembly GCF_007827085.1. Taxonomy (NCBI): domain Eukaryota; kingdom Metazoa; phylum Chordata; class Mammalia; order Rodentia; family Cricetidae; genus Peromyscus; species Peromyscus californicus. Next base: position 23,545,068 of record NW_026294402.1, read on the forward strand.
TGCATTTTTGAAGTGTAAAGCAGGAGTTTCTACCTTCTCAGTGTCCAGAAGAACCACAACACTGGCATTATAAGGATCAGAAAGATGCCCTGAAAGTTCCTAACAAATTACTTCTTTCATTCTTCTCAGTAACCTGTAAACCTAGAGCTTCACAAACTGAAAAGAGTTATGTAAAACAGGAAGGTGTTATACCCAGAGAGGCCTTCATTCAATGAGACTTTATCCTTGATCTAACTGTAGACTATTTGAGATGAATTACAATGACCATGAAAAGCAGAATAAATTGGAACACTTTGTCAAGAGTTGGTACCATACAGAAAGCAAGAAGAGAAAGCCACTAGCTGCCATGGTGGGGAAAAGCCCATCCACACCTGAAGGGCAGCACAGCTTACTGTCAGGAAGACCCATCAAGGCTATTAGAACACAAGGAAACTGTTCATTTCTCTTCTCCTTCTTAATTAGTTCCCAAGCAAGTTTCCAATATCTACTTCAAATAGTTGCCATTTCTTAAAAATAAATGTTTTTGAGATAAAGTCTCACGCACTGCAGGCTGGCAGTGACTCCAGATGCAGCCAAAGATCACTTTGAATATCTGGTAGCCCTGCCTTAGCCTCCTGAGTACTGGGACTGCAGGTCCCCATCACCACACCTAGCTGATGTAGGGGTAGGGACCAAACATTGTACATGCTAGGCAAGCACTCTACCAACTGAGCTACAGTCCCCGCCCCATTTGTCGTTCCTGAAAACCACTAAATCTATTTTTCTCACTTTGTCTCTCATCTCAGACCTGCCCTTGCTCTATGTATAAACAACATAACCTGAACACCATCCTCAGTGATCTCCCACATGGTGTCAGTCTCCTTAAAACCTTATTTCCAACTTAACAGAAGCTTTTTCTTCTTCTTCTCACTCTCAAATCCCCACATTCCCACAGAGCTCATCTCTGTGATAAAGCCAGTCTATGAAAAAAATCTCCCCATGACCAAATCTTCACCTTCAAGTGAGCCTTCCTCCTGCAGGTTCCTCCATGTCCAGTGGATCATGTAGACTGACCTAGGAATTCTTATGGTTTTTGAGGGTGGCACTCCATGGTTCACAAGCTGTGGGATGGCTCTTCTTGAATCCTATGCAACATGATTCTATCAAATATTCTAGGCTTCTGGAGGCGAGGAGTGTGGCTCTGTGATACAGTGCTTGCCTAGAATACACAAGCTCTGAAGGTTCATTCTCAGCACTGTGCCCCCACTACCACCACCACCCAACTTTTTCAGTCTTCTGTCTCATAAAATCTTTTTACACAGTGCCACCTCTACCCCATGCCAACTCAACCTCTGTTTCCACGGTCTCCCTCCATGACAAAGTATGGCTTTTCCTGGCATTCTCAGGCTGTAGTGTGCTATAGCATTCATCATTAATCATACTCAACTCCCCATTAATTAGCAAATCTCTTTCTCTCTGGTTTAATTAAGACATTGGTGAACACAGCTCTTATAGCTTTTTGCTCCCCTCAAAGAACCTAGCAAGCATACTTTAGAACCTAAAAGATATTAAATTCTCAGCTAGTTGCACAACCATCTCCTGTGGGTCCAAATGGGCCATTTCATGACTTAGTTCCAATGTGTGCCCCATTGTTGCTCAGAGGTCAAGGCATTTCTTTCCTACCTGCCCAAAAAGGAGCTCTTTTCTGCTCTCCAAAATTTTAATTCACTAATCTGCTTACTAAATTCACTTTGTCACCTAGGTGTCTACATATGATTTTTGTCCTGCTGGTTAGGTTTGTACATACCACTCCTATTTTTGAACCAGAATGTGATAGAACCTCTTATCTACAGTGACCAGATGGCTTCAATTGTTAGAATGGAGACATTTCATCATTTATCTCAAGCTGTGTGTTTTCCTTTTGTTTTGTGCATTAGAGAGAGAATCCAGGGCTTCACACATTCTAGGTAGGTAAGTATCCCCCAATCCATGTGAAACAAGATTGGTATGAGGAAAGTGATGGATATCCATGTATAGGAGGAAGTTAGTTCGCCACCCAAAGGATTCACTTATTCTCTTAACTGTTCCTTAAGATGCTTTGAGTCTGTGCTGGACACCTGCTGAAAGCTTTCCATATGGGGGACATCACAGCTGGTATCCCCTGAGCTTCCTGGAAGGAAACTTTAGCTCGGCCCATTCTATTCAAATCAAGGTTATATCTACCAGCTCTTACTTCCTCATAGGGGAATATGAGAAACCAGTGCACCAGCCACCCAAACACATAAGATTTATGACTCAAAACAGGGACCAGGTAGTCCAAGAGAGAAAGTATGAGGTGCATAATGACATGGGTCTGTATCCATCTCCCTTTGGGTTGAGCCAGGTTCTACCCTGGTGTTGTGGCAGGCATGTGGTGGGTAGGGAGAAGGATGGGCCTGGCTGGAGATAGATAGGCAGAGATAGGGAGAGATCTGCAAGGAATCCTGAGAAGTAGCTCTAGACTTAGGACACAGGAACACCTAAAAGTGATTGTTTTTTCCCTTTTCTTCTGGCAATTGAAGCATCCATCCTTCTAGGAAAGTAAGCTGCTCCTCCACATTCCATTCTTCAAGCTGCCTTCAGAGTCCTCCTGTCATATAAAAGGACAAGACACAAAGAGGCACGCAGACCCCAACAAAGTGTATTCACTTCGCTTTCAGACACAAAATGAGAGCCAGACACAGCTGCCTGGCCTTGAGTATAGCACTTGTTCCTTACTTCTTCATGGAGCCTCATCTCAAGAGCCCTCCTTCTTTCTTCTCTCCCCCTCTTAAAAAAGTGATGTGTTTCATAAGCCTGTGCCTCAGCTCGTACCACAGTGAGGTGCTGCTTTGGGGCCCCTGAAGAAAATAGTAGCAACGGAATTCACTAAGCATCAGCTTGGATATTTAAGACAGAGATTGTGATAGAGTGGGAAAATGAGTAAGTACTTTCTCAAAAATCCTAGCTCCTAGTTGGGCCATTAAAGGCAGTCCAATAAACACACCTGTACTCTGTTACCTCAGAAGGGAAGTGGCATAATCAGATTTCTGTCACCTTTATCTAGGTTTGCTCTGGGGTTCAACTGAGATGAGATATGGGGAAATGTTTGAACAGTATGTAAGTGTAAACAAATTTAAATGCTACAACAAATAAGTGAGATTTTTAGCACTGAATGCAAAAACAGCTGTCTCTCTCTCTCTCTCTCTCTCTCTCTCTCTCTCTCTCTCTCTCTCTCTCTCTCTCTCACACACACACACACACACACACACACACACACACACACACACACACACACATCATAATGCAGTATGAGTCAGCCAGTCTTCACTCTACACCTCCAGATGTCCTTCCCACCAAGGCTGTACCCTTTCTCTTCTTCCCATGATCCACTTTAAAATCATGCCGAGAGAGAGAGAGAGAGAGAGAGAGAGAGAGAGAGAGAGAGAGAGAGAGAGACAGACAGACAGAGAAGGGGTTTGGCTATTTGGTCCCTGCATCTGGGCTGTGTGCCTATTCTAGTAGGCAGTGTCCCACGTTCCTGGTCTCTCATCCAAAGAACTGAAATAAAGGACCTCACAGATTTGAAAAAAGTAACAAGGAATCTTTATTTAAAGCAAAATGATAGGACAGGTCTAAATATGCAGGCCACATGAGTAAAGATATTTGAACAGCCCAATTATGGTTTGGGGCTTCTTTTGATGGTATTCAATAGTAGATGTTTAGTTATTAAGTGGTGTGGTGATGGTGATTCTCTTGTTTTGATTGATATATTAGGTCATATAATCATTTTTTCTGCTATAGATGTTCCTTCTCATGATGCATCTGATTTCAATCATATGCACACCCAATTATGTATAAGCATAAGGAGTTGAATAGATGATTTGCCCAAAAGTTCACACAGTTTTGCTTTATTGTACATGTAGCCAAAACCAGTTCAGTGTAGTCCCCTATCTCCCATACCCAGATACAACTGAAGCACAATTGAATAGAATATGTTTGATGTTTGTCCAGAGGAAGAGAAATGTAGCCCTCTGTTCAGGGAGTAGTGTTTATGCACCCTGATACATATGAGGGTTTCAGGTTGCCAACAAGTTGCTAAGTGCGTCATTCAGAGAGGAATTTGTGCAAAGCTCAATTTAAGTTGAGTGACAAGCCGCTAAGCTATTCCTATACTCGCCTGCCTCAGCTCTAGCTTGAGTGGCCACATAACTCTGACTTGCATCTCATCCAGGAAGACCAATCATAGTGTTTCACTCATGTATGATCTCATCCAGGAAGACCAATCATAGTGTTTCACTCATGTATGATCTCATCCAGGAAGACCAATCATAGTGTTTCACTCATGTATGATCTCATCCAGGAAGAACAATCATAGTGTTTCACTCATGTATGATCTCATCTAGCAAGACCAATCATCATAGTGTTTCACTCATGTATGATCTCATCCAGCAAGAGCAATCATAGTGTTTCACTCATGTATGATCTCATCCAGCAAGAACAATCATAGTGTTTCACTCGTGTGTGAGAAAGCTGCGAAAAGCAGTTGTGTGTGATGCAAAGGGTGAACTAGCCCAGTCCTCACAAATGCCCATTCTGAGATTATTTATCATTTTAGACAGCAAATGGAGGCTGAAGTACCTCCATCTCACAGCTAACTAAGCTCCAAGTATTCTTGGAGGTCAGACCTGCCTGATGGGGCTCCTCAGAGTCAATACTGAACAACTGGAAAGCATGTGGCCTCTGCAGGTGTTGACCACACTCGAGGACAATGAACAGCATAGTGGCCTGACCTTGAGCTATACAGCTGCATTCATATCAAAGGACACGCAAGCCCAGAAGTAAAAAAGAATACAGACTGTTGCACCTGTCCTTAAAGAAAAAAGTTTTTACTTTGGTCTGAAGTCATCAGACTTGCCATCAGATGACAGCTATCCTCAGCCACGTTTACTTTTGTGTGTGGAAGAGACTATTTCCTCTTCTTAATGTCCCTTCCTCATACATTTGTCTGCATTACATTGGTTTATTTGGCAAATGCCATTGAAGAGCTATCAGGTACCATGCACTGAACCTACAGAGATGTGTAAGATCAATACTAGGCCTCTGTGGCTGTAGATTCTAGGGCTAAAAATAACAAAAACCATTGGTAGGTCCTATTGACAGAGCAATATTGATGATGCAAAGCAGGGTTAGGGGAAGTTAAAGAATGTGCTACAGGGAATGTAAATTCAATGTTCCGAGGGTCCTTGAGCTCCCAAATGAGTCAGTGTAGACTTGCAAACAGTTCAGGTGGCATGACATAGGTCATAGGAAGAGGAAATAATAGTTTTAACCAGATAGAATAAAGGTAGGCAGCAGTGGTAGTGGTTGCTGAGTACTAGCCAGAGTCTGGATTTACTTAATGTACAGCTAAGAATCTTTCATTTTTTTATTAGTTAAGTCATATTGTGAGAAATCCAGGTTAAAAGAAATTATTTTATTGGTAGAAGACACAATGGGTAGGAATATAGGCAAGAGGACAAGGAAGCAGTAACATTAATAACTGCTGCATACTGAAAACTTACTTCATATGTGGCTGTTCTTTAATTATATGAACTACTCCATGAGGTGATTATTTTATTTAATTGCTTTAATAACAACCAATGCTTGGGCACTAACCCAGCAAGCCCATGACCTCAAAGACTAGGAACTTGGCATAGTCTTGAAAACAGCTTGGAAGTCAAGGTGGTAGTAATGAGAATCTAAGGAAAGATGGATGAGGCAGATGCTGTGAAGGAAGAATGGATCAGAATTGTTGACAGACTGTGTATAGGGGACAACAGAAGTAGAAAATGCTAATCCTCATTTTTTTACCTGGCTTACTAAAAAAGGATCCTTAAGGAAATTGTGGGAGCAATATTTGAGGATGAGGGTGATAGTGATTTCAACTTCAAATATGTTGTTGTGTTTCCGGCAAGAGTGGATGAAAATAGTAGCTGTTAATAGCTTCATGTAATAGTTTATTCATTCAAGCAGAGAAATCAGATTTGGTATGTGGCTAGCAACAACCAGATAAAGGGCCCACAAATGTAAAATCAACAGACATGTGAGAGTCATGTCTATAGAATGAGGGTTACAGATACACAGTGCAATATTATGAGAAGTAAGGGAGAGACAGAGGAGTGGGACTAAAAAGGAATAAGAATAAGCTAGGGTAGAACACTAGCCAAAGGAACCAAAAAAGATGACGGGCATTGGGATGGTTAACTTTTTGTCAACATGACACAAGGTAGTATCATCAGAAAGAGAGATACTCAGTTGAGAAAACACTTTCTTAAGATGGGCCTGTAGGCAAGTCTATGAAGCATTTTCTTCATTAGTAATGGATATAGACAGGCCCATTCCACTGTGGGTGGTACCACCCCTGGGAAAGCGATCCTGAGGTGTATTAGAAAACAATCTGAGCAACACATGAGGAGCAAGCCAGTAAGCAGCAATCTTCCCTGGCCTCCTTTTCAATTCCTTCTTCTGGGTTCTTGCCTTCAGTTAGTTCCTGCCTTGCCTTCCCTGATGATAGATTAGAACATGTCATCCAAATAAACTCTTTCCTCTCCAAGCAGCTTTTGGTCAAGGTGTTTATCACAGCAATAGAAAAAAGTAAGACAGACATTTTTCTGACAACATTTGCATGCTTACTGAAGCCATATCTGAACACAGAGTTGATACAGAGCTAAGGATAGAGGGTAGGACAAGAGTCTAAGGAACATTTACACATGGTGAGGAGTGGACTGAGAAGAGTTGTAGCATGAATCTTAAAAGTTCTTATTAATAAAATCAAACCTGAGCCAGGTATTGGGGTGAACACTGGAAGATCAGAGAGATAGAACAAGCCACAGCTAACCTCACCTGGCCAACTTCTCAGCTGATCCTGTTTCTTCAGACTGGAAGCCTCTGTGTCCTCATATCTGAATGGCTCGCAGCTGAACTGTGCTGCTCAAAACCTAAAAGCTTAACCAGCCAAATGCTTCTAGTCTCTGGTCCTCATGCCTTATATACCTTTCTGCTTTCTACCATCACTCCCTGGGATCAAAGGCTCGCTTTCTGGGATTAAAGGCGTGAGTCACCAGCTTGACTGTATCCTTGAACACATAGATTTCTACCTCTGGAATGCTAGGATTAAAGGCGTGTGCTACCACTGCCTAACTTCTATGTTTAATATTGTGGCTCTTCTGTCTCTGACCCCAGATAAGTTTATTAGGGTGCACAATATTTTGGGGAACACAATACCACCACATTTCCCTTTTTGTCTAAAATTTATAAAAGCTTATAACTAATACAAGAAAAAATTATATCCAGTAAGTATATACAATATACATAGTCAAGATTACATTAATGATGTCTAGTCCATTAACATTTGACAGATTCAGACAAAAACTCCATTATATATATTAACAATGTCCAGTCCAATAATATTTGATAAACTCAGATAAAAATTTTTCATTACTTATCCTATTTAAAACAAGTAGTTCCTTTTTAAAAGTAGATTCAAAAATTGATATTTTTATCTTATCATATTCAAAGAGTGAAGGATATCTGTTGAGAGATGAGTGATGGATGAGTGAGACACCACAGAGAAACCCAGCTAGAACGCAGATACAGCTCCTTTCCCATCCTCTTCCACCATCTTTTCTTTTGTTAGTTTTTCCTCTGCCTAGTGCAACAATATGGTGGTCATTCACTTTGAGAGACAAGCTTTCAAGTGCATACATTTTACTTACAACTAATTTTTCTTTTTCTTGCTTACTAACAACTTCTCAGTCACTACAAGAACAATTGTACTTGCTCAGCTTTACTTACATTTGTGATGTGAGGATGAAAGCTTGGTCATAGTTGATCTGTGTGAGAAGCCTAAGCGATGCCTCTGACGGACACTGAAGGCTTCAGTTAGGAATCCCAAAGACAATATGCTCAGCTCCCCAGTTCCTAAGCCACGGTTGCTCTTACTAAAGAATACCCATCCTCTATGTCATTCTGAGTTATCCTTCCTATTTGAAAGCTATTGCTTTTGGGGGTTTTATTACTGTTTTTGCTTTTTGTTTTGTTTTGTTTAACCTATTTGTCCAGTAGATACTTTTTCCTTCTGCTCCTGCCCTAGAAATTGAACCTAGGTTTTACATGTGCTAGGCAAGCACTCTATTACTGAGCTATATTACCAACCCAACACTAAATGTCTTTTTAGTGTTTTCTATGGAATCAGATGAATTCTTAAAGTAGAATGGATTCAGATTTAAGCTCCATCACATGCTAGCTATTGAGTGTTGAACAATCCCTCTGGGCCTCAGTTTTTCCACCTGTAAACTGAGTATATCAATGGAACTGTTCATTAAGATTATACAAGGATTGTATTAGCCTATATTTCAAGACTCAGAGTCATGCCTGCTGCCCACCAAGCTCTTCAAAAGACCTAGCAGTGATGACTATCACTGTGTTGTGCTAGGTTTACTTGAACATATTTTCTACCTTTGAGAATCTCATGGAATGGAGGCTAGTTCATGCAGTTTAATGGCTTTTATGTTTTAATTCATTTTCATGATAGTAGAACCATTATGAGAGTCTCTCAGCAACATTTCAAGTTCAAGTTATTTTGGTAAGTTAGTAGAAAGCCCTGACAGCTGTATAAAGAAATGCATGCTGAGCTCCAGGCAGTTGGTCAGCAACCCCTTTCTGAAATTCAGTTCATTCGAAGGTTTCCAAAGTGGAGGACAAATCCTGCTGTTCGCATTCTCAATGTGTTCCTTTAGCAAATCGTGTCAGCATGAGGCATTCTGTAAGCATATGATGGCAATAGACTGGTGGCCATGAGAGCATTGCTGCCTATGGTTAGACACTCAAGAAAAGCAAATTCACCACTTGGCATCCCTGGGAATGTTGCGTGGGAGGGTACCTGACTGAGGTCACTGGAGGCTTCCAGAGAGGGACTGATCTAAGTGGCTTTGGAGTTCATAAACACTCTGGCCCTACCAGGGGAGGGTGAGGAGGTATATCAACCAGCTATGAGAAGAGAGCCTTCCTTTTAAGGCCAAAGGTCGTAATACCTGAGGAGGGCCAGAGGATGCTGAGGGCCAGAGGTATGCCCTGGGAAGTCACAGACTGAGAGTCATCAAGTTGACCTCTTTTGAAGATGAAGAAACTTGACTTGGAGATCTGAAGACACTTGCTCCAGGGCAGAAGCTAATCCTGCCTGTCCAGCCATTGCAGAAAATATCAGTGTACAGAGAAGGGGCACTAGACCCCCTGTAACCTGCCTTGAAACTAAAGTACCACTCCTTCCTGAGAGGGTTTATGTTTAAGCTTCCATGTGCATATTGTATTGTCTCCCTTTAGATAAAGGTGATTTTTTTTCCTGATATGTATAATATCCCTTAATGTTTCCAGGAAATCTATTTGCTGATAAAGTGGAACTTTTCCCAGACTAAATGGGAGCAATATGAGATGACCACAATATTTAGGTTCTTTTTCTCAATTAGGACAAAGAATGTTGAGGTAAAAGAGCCTGCCTGTAGCCCAGGTTGTCTGCATGGTGGAGAGACATTGACATTCAGAGCTGGTCTAAAGGAGGAGAGTGACAGGGTAGGATGATGACACCCCAAGTTTAGTCTTAAGATTCCCACGTAATGGGAGCAATATGAGATGACCACAATATTTAGGTTCTTTTTCTCAATTAGGACAAAGAATGTTGAGGTAAAAGAGCCTGCCTGTAGCCCAGGTCGTCTGCATGGTGGAGAGACATTGACATTCAGAGCTGGTCTAAAGGAGGAGAGTGACAGGGTAGGATGATGACACCCCAAGTTTAGTCTTAAGATTCCCACGTATGTCAGAAGCAATATGCAGATGTGATGGTACTGAAGAACATGCTAGCTGAGAGACTCCTAGAACTCTGCCATTCTTGGCCTGTACATCCAACAGCCTTGTTAATATCACATATGTAAATAACAAGTAAGAGCATAGTTCAGAGTTAAGTGTTGACTCCACCTTGTTCCTTTCTATGTTCATGTACAATTAAAAAAGTATAGAGAGAAGTTACATGAAATAAATGAAAAGGTGAATAGAATAGCATCTATATATGCCTCTCTAGTTGAGAGTCAGAACCTTACCCAAACAGTGAGTGTTTTTATAAGTGAGATTACTGGTCCAGACCAGAACTCATTAGGAAAAGGACAGCATTCAAGTTCTTTTGACACTCTTGGACCTGTGCTTTATAAAAATGTCCATGACTCCGGAAACTCCCCCAAAGTACCAAGAGCCCTGTTATTAAATGACAGCGGGGCCAGTGCTGACAAAATCCTTTTTCACACTGACAGTGCTTCAAGCCTTTTTGGTCTTGGACATAAGCAAATGCTCCTGGGTAATTGTTTTAGCCCCCACCCAATTTATCTTTTTACAGAGAAAGTTCTTTTTAAATTGTTTTTATTAAAATAGAATTACATCACCTGCTCCTTCTTCCCTCCCCCAAGCCCGTCCCAGTTATCTTTCCTCACATGTCTCCCATGCCTCCTCCACTCTCAAGTTGATAGCCACTTTTTCTTTTATTGTATTTATTTATGCACATACAGATATTCACATGTATGTGTATGAATATTTATAAATAGAACCTGATGATTCCATTTTTGTTGTTTGTGTGTACATGGTCTCAAGCTCACGACTCTGCAATGGAAACCCAAAAGAAAGCTCATCTCTGAGAGAAACTAATTATCCTGTTCTCAGCAGTAATTAGTTGCCAGTAGTTCTTTGTCTAAGGGTGGGATGTGACCCTGTGTGATTTTTCCCATTCTGTGTTCACATGGCTATTGCTATTGCTATTGTTCAAGTCTTGTGGCAATTTCCAGGAGAGTCTGTATCAGAGCAGACTTCCTGATATTCTGGTTCTCAAAAATCTTTCTGCCCCCTCTTTGGAGATATTTACTGAGCCATAAATGCAGGAGTTGTGGTGTAGATGTCTGTTGTGGCTGGGATCCCCACAATTTGCTAATCTCTGTATTGTATCCATTTATGGTTTTCTGTGATGGTGTCTATTTGCTGTATGCGGAAGCTTCTTTGAATAGGAGTGGTAGTTAAACTTATCTATGGGTTCAAGAATAAGATTTAGAACATACTTAGGATTTAGAACGCTCTAGAAAAGTAGAGAGATGGTTCATGAAAATACTATTCAAGCTGTCAAAGGAGGAAAGCGATTGGACAGTCCTAACCAGCTGCAATACCTAAGAGCCACAACTATTACCAACATGGCAAGAAATGCATAAAAGTGCAAAAAGTGGCATTCACAGGCTGGTGTCAGACAACAGTTGTCTAGTTGGACTTAGGGCCAGGAGGGAAATCATGCCTGGTACTGGAAACCTAGCCAGCTTCCCTGGGTGATTGAGGACAAGGATCTTAAGGAGAGAGTTCTGATAATTATTCCTCATTTACTGAAAAACAATATCCTCTAAAATATCCTGAGAAAAATTATTCTCTCCTGTAGCTAGAGTTTTCCTGCCTGGCCCATGGTCAGGACAAATCTCTCCCACCCAGCAGTCCCTCACTCAACCGAGTAAACACACAGAGACTTATATTGCTTACAAACTATATGGCCGTGGCAGGCTCCTTGTTATCTAATTCTTCTATCTTAAATTAACCCATGTCTATTAGTCTATAAGTTGCCACATAGCTCATGGCTTACCAGTAACCTTACATCTTGCTTGTTATGGCGGCGGCTAGCAGTGTCTCTCTGCCTCAGCCTCCCCCTTCCCAGAATTCTCTTCTCTGCTTGTCCCACCTATACTTCCTGCCTGGCTACTGGCCAATCAGTGTTTTATTTATTAACCAATCAGAGCAACACATTTGACACACAGAACATCCCACAGCACTCTCCATCCTCATACACCATGTAGTTCTTTCTTATCAAAAATCCCCTACAGTCCAACTCCTTCAAATTATATCCACACCTTAAATGTCCTGTTTCTTTTCCAATGCAGTCTGACCCTGCCCATCTCCCACTGGCTTTTATTTTCTCTCTTTGCTTATCATTAGTTCCTACTCTTTCCTCTTCTATTCTTTGGAGGCCTATATGTCTGACTCAAAGAGTTCTGCTCCCTGGATTGTGGAATGGCATCCCTCCTTCCCCTTCCACCTTTGCCTCTTGAAAGCCTACCTAGCCCACCATGAAGCAGGTCTATGTCTAGTGTTTGAGGTTTCCAAGCTGCTATAGGCCTTTGGTATACCTCACAGCTCTCACTATTGACCCGGCTTTATGGAGCTTCTATCCCTGCATGCCTCTATTATACTTCTAATCTTCATGTTGGAGGAAGCCAGGGAAAGGAGAGCTGGAGCCTGTGCCAGCACTAAGAGCTCCAGCTTGTCTGAGGATCGCTTTGGGTCTTGCAGAAGAGCTTGGACATTGCATCAAACATTCTATTCCCATCCTGCCAGAGCCAGATTCCTCACTAGGCACATCATTCCAAACCACTTACTCCATCTTCCCTCCCAGGAACCCTTCTTCCCAGCAAGAAGACTAAATGGGCTTTACTGCATGAATTATTAATCCTCCTTACCTGTCTCCCACTCTCTGTCTCAGGCACTAGATCCCTGAGCATCTGCAGATGCCTGTAATGAGCTTCTCATACAAAGTAGAATCTGAGGTCTTTTGAATAAATGTGGCGGAGGAACACACTGTCAGAATCGATGTGTGAAGGGTAATATGCTATGCTGCTTCTTGGTCAATATTGCCTTTTCGTCCCCCAGCGGAGGCTTACAGCTGTTGTCTATGGCAACTCTCCAACTTGCGTGGTTGTGTTCTGCTTTTCTCTAGCTTCTCTTGTGGGGCTAAGACAACTAACTCTTCATGTATTTTCCCAAATAACTAAGAGGACTACTTCTGGCATTTCTGTTTGCAGAGGCCATGTATGGGAGAGAGGCACCCAAGTAGAAAAAGAGTCCTGCCTTTAGAGCACTGGGTGTGGATACATTCTGCACCCATTCTGGGGGTAAAGACACGAGTGTCACCTGGCCTCAGTTTTTGTCTGTATTTGGGAAATTTCTTTCTGTACTCTATCTCAGACTTACACAGAGTGTTGCAGGTGAAGGTGCTTTACAAAGTGCTATAAATATTCATGGAGATTATTGGTCGGCCACGTGAAAAGTCTGACTGGATGGAGACAGGTTTAGCAAGGAATCTTGTTTCAAAAACAGGACTCCATCTGTAATAACAATTTAAGGAAATAAGTGATAATCTGTGGAGGGCAAGGAGGAGCAGCCCTTGTACATGCTCATGTAACAAAGAGGGGACAGCTCTAAAGAGGAAACAAGGCACAAAAGGAGATGAAGGGCTTGTTTTGGCCAAGTCTCAGTAGTTACCCGGCTAACCACACATTAATTGGGAGGCCATTCTGCCAGGCCTCTGCAATAAATGGAGGTAACTAGCTCTTCAGGTGTTATTTGTTGTTAGGAATTATGTTGTGAAGGTCACAAGAAACAATATAGACATGCAAACACCATCAAATAGGAGTTCATAATTAATGCTGTAATTAACCCGAGTAGAGTATCAGACACTGCAAGGTAGATGAGCCCATCAGAAAAATGCCAGCCAGAATCTTCCTTTCACAGAATTTCTTCTATGCAATTCTGTATACGTCATTTCATTCTCAAATGAATTTGAAGTGAGGCTGTTTTCAAGAAAGAAAGGGCATCTGTAAATTTGGGTAAAATGCCCAGTAGAAAACCATTCAAGAAATGAAGAGGAGGAGGATCTGGGAAAAGGAAAAAAAAAAGTGCTCTAGAAAATACCAGCAGAGGAAAGTGACAATAATTACACATAAAAGCTGTGTGCCAAAGGACCTTGCTGGCATTCTCCGCGGAGTCCTGGCTCACAGGGCTCTATTTTCTCCTGCAGCACAAGGATGCTGGGTTTAGGGAGAAGATTGCCACCTGGCGGTCATTACAGGGTGCTAGTTCAGTTCACTTGGGTATGGCTTGGCGAGGTTTGCACAAGACTCAGTAGAAGAGCATAGAGAGCAGAGGACAGAGCTGAAGCACGTCCTTTGGCAAGTGCTGCAGTTTGGAAGAGACGACCCAGAGCCAGCCTCCCAAATTACCTGCTGCCTCCATTAGCTTCTTGTCTTCAGTGCTCCAAAGGACAAGAAAGAGGCTGAAGGCACCCCAACATCGGGAAACCCCTCCGTGGCACTAAAAGAATGTAGCTCCGGACAGGGGCATCTCCGTCCCGGGGATCTCTAGGGTTTGGAATGAAAACCCGAGAGTCCCTGAGGAGCGCTCAAGTTATTTTCCGTGCCTTTCATTTTGCAACACTTAAGGCACTCCGCACTCCTTGCTTGAGCCTACCAGCGGGAAAGGCAAGCAGGCCCTTGGTGCTAGGCAGTGGGAGCCGGAGAGGGAGGTGAGATGAAAGGGCTGAAGGAAGCTTATTAATAGTTAAGTGGACAAGGCTGATAATGGCATATCTTTTTATTGGCCCCACAGATAAGTTATAATACACAAGCTTGCAGGCAGCTCCTGTGATTTGCATTGATACAATTCAGGCTGAGGTTTTCATTATACAGCAGGGATGATTCGGGAGCCTGTGTTATCAAAGGCGGTGAAAGGAGCTGGGGAGCTATCTCATATTCTGAGCGTGCCTATTCATTAATGGTTAGTAAGGTGCTTTGTCCCAGGTGGTATTGGGTGTTTCACAGTGAACCATTAACAATTTGAACAGCTTCATACATATGTCTTATTGATGTATAAAGTCCTTCCAACCTCAGCTTTCTCTCTCTCTCTCTCTCTCTCTCTCTCTCTCTCTCTCTCTCTCTCTCTCTCTCTCTCTCTCTGACTGAATGAATTCTGCCTTACTGGGGTTTGTGTGAAAAACCAAGTGGCATTCTCCATGAGGACAGGGATCTTGCGGATAGGCCAGGACCGGCGAGGCAAAGCCCCGGGAAGCTGACAAAGGAATAGTAGGTTTAAAGAAAATCACATGTAAGCAGAGGTTGACTTTTGTTTTGTTACGTTCTGCTTTAAGTTAGCATTCAAGGTACTAGACATCAATATGGCATTGCTGAACAAAGTGAACTTAAGTAGAGTCTCCTTCTCCGTCATCTTCCATACACCCCTGCCCTTTGGTCCCCCCTTGTCAGCATCCCCCAAAGTCTTCGTCATATTTTCATATCACCTGTTTCTTTTTGTCCCCCTCCCCACTTCCAGAAGGAGTTGTTGTTATTCGTCAAATGTTAGAGAGAGAGCTAGATTTGTTCCCCAGTTGCTCCTCATGGGGAAGCAAGAGAGCCCCTACATTTCACAGGAGGCAGCAGATGGTGGCACTGTTTCCAGGGGTGCTAGGTGGCCCGTTCAGGGAAGGAATTTGGAACAAATGCACTGTGCCCTGAAAGACAAGAGGACAAGTAAAATAGATGGTGAGAGGCGAGCTATGGGACACAAGAGGACAGACGTGATCAGCAGCTGACAGTGAGGAAATGGAGGGGGAAACAAAGGAGCCAAGGCAGCGTTTCCTGGCTGAAAATGGGAGAATGAAAGGGATCAGACTTAGAAAGCAATTATGTCTGATTGCAGTGTGGACACTGCTTCCCAACAGACTCACTCCCCACTGCCCAGGAGGCTGGGGGCATGGAAGAATGATGTCAGATCTTTGGAGTTTAAGCTCTGATTGTCATTACACAGCAGTTGGGCCACTTGTTTTCTGCATTCCAATTGAACAGAGACTCAAGGATTCAGTCTGCAAGTTGTCAGCCACCTAAACCCCACACATGCCTTCTGGTTTTTCCAACTTTTCTTCTAAGGTCTCCCAGAGTTTCTCCAAGTGCCAGAACTTCTTCCTTGATTTAAAGGCACTCTCCTGCCACCCACAACTATGCCTGTGGCCCCTAAATATCCCTGTGAACTAGATCTTCTCCCAACCCATGAATTTAACCTACTGCAAAGCCAATTTTGATGTTTCAAGGTTTCTTCTGCTCTTTTGGCATACATTTTGATACGTTGTGACATGCTCCAAACCACCACTGTCAAGGAAATAGCTGTAGACCACGAACTGGATGTCCACGGTAGCCTCTTCCCTTTGGAACCCTCTTCTCAACCCCAGACAACCACTACTCCACTTTCTATCACAATCAACTAATTTATAATTTCCATATGCATGCATTTTTAATAAATAGAATCATCATGCACTTTATCTAGTTTGGTCCACACAACATAATTATTTTGTAATTCAGCCAAATACATGTATCAGGGTCATTCCTTTTTTCATGATGAATAACATATAATTGTACAGGCATTCCACAGTTCAGGGCTCCATTCTCTTATAAATCAAAATTAAGTTTCCTGTTTGGAGGCACTAAAGATCAAATTGATAAGAACATTTGCATGTAGTTCTTTATGAGCATATACCTTTACTTCTCCTATGTCCTATCCTTTGTGTTGGGTGTGGATTTAACTTTTTTTTTGCTTTTTTTTATTTAATATTTTTATTTTATAATTAACTTAATTTCACATATTAGCCACAGATTCCCCCATCCTCCCCTCAATCCACCCCCTATTCCCACCTCCTCCAAAGTCTCCCCTGGGGAGTCAGCCCAGCCTGGTAGACTCAGTCAAGGCAGGTCCAGTCCCCTCCTCCCTACACCAAGGCTGAGCAAAGTGTCTCAGCATAGGCACTAGGTTCCAAAACACCAGCCCATGTACCAAGGACAGGTCCTGGTTCCACTGCCTGGGGGCCTCCCAAACAGTTCAAGCTAATCAACTGTCTCACTTATCCAGAGGTCCTGGTCCAGTTCCTTGGGCCCTCCTCAGCCATTGGTTTACAGTTCATGTGTTTCCACTAGTTTGGCTATTTGTCCCTGTGCTTTTTCCAATCATAGTCTTGATATCTCTTGCTCATATAATTGCCGATTGGACTCCCGGAGCTCCACCTGGGGCTTGCGTGGATCTCTGCATCTGCTTCCATCAGACACTGGATGAGAGTTCTATCACGACAGCCAGGGTGTTCGGCCATCTGATCACCAGAGTAGGTCAGCTCAGGCACCCTCTCTACCATTGCCAGTAGTCTACAGTGGAGGTGTCTTTGTGGATTTCTGGGGACCTCTCTAGCACTCTGCTTCTTCCTATTCCCTTGGGGTCTTTATTCATCATGGTATCTCCCTCCCAGTTCTCCCATTCTGCTCCTGATCCAGCTGGTACCTCCCGCTGCCCTAAGCTCTCTTTCCCCCGACCTTTGCCCTCCATTACCCCCCCCCACCCCTAGTTTGCTCATGCCAATCTCATCTATTTCTCTGTCGTTGGGCGATCCCTGTGTCTTTCTTAGGGTCGTCTTTATGAAGAATGGATAAATAAAATGTGGTACATATACACAGTGGAGTACTACTCAGCAGAGAAAAACAATGACATCATGAGGTTTGCAGGCAAATGAATGGAACTAGAAAAAAAATCATCCTGAGTGAGGTAACCCAGACTCAGAAAGACAAACATGGTATGTACTCACTCAGAAGTGGATACTAGATGTAAAGAAAAGGATAACCCCTCTGCAACTCACAATTCCAGGGATTTAACTTTCTTTTTTTTTTTTTTTTTTTTTTTTTTTGGTTTTTCGAGACAGGGTTTCTCTGTCACTTTGGAGCCTGTCCTGGACTAGCTCTGTAAACCAGGCTAGCCTTGAACTCACAGAGATCTGCCTGCCTCTGCCTCCCGAGTGCTGGGATTAAAGGTGTATACCACCACGGCCCGGCAGGATTTAACTTTCTAAGAAACTGCTTTAGTATTTTCTAAAGTGGTTTTGCTCTTTACATACCTACAGGTAGTGTATGAGAAGCCCCGAGCCTTTGTATCCTTACTAGCTAATCTTTATAACCTCATCCAGTTGAATAAATATGTAGTGGTTTCTTGTCATTGTTTTAATATGCACTTTCCCTGACTAATAATGCTGGGCATCTGTTCCTGCTTTTTTTTTTTTTTTTTTTTTTTTTTTTTTTTTTTTTTTTTTTGCCAGCAGTATATATTCTTTGGTGAAGTGTTTTTAAAATCTTTTGCCAACTTTTAAATTGAGCTGTTGTTTTCTTACTATTGAATTATGAGAGTTTTTGTATGCATTCTGAGTATAGGGCTTGTCATGGTAATATTGTTTTTTAACATTTTATCTCAAAACCCACTTTTCTTTTCATTCTCTCAGTTCTGTTTTGCAAAGAACAGGTTTTAGTTCTGATGAAATCAGATTTCCACATTGTTCTTTCATGAATCCTTGAGGTTTTGTGGTTGGGTTTTACATAGAGGTCTATGATCTATTTTAATTCAGTTTTTGTACATGGCGTGAGATAATGATTAAAATCTCTTTTCCATGTGTGAGATTTTCTGGAGCCATTTGTTAAAAGGCCTGTTACTTCACTGAATTGCCTCAATACATTTGTCAAATACCGGTGTTTCATATGACAACAAAAAAAGAGTACATGAGGATCAAAGATGTGAAACAATCTCTTAAAACCTTAGCTCTTAAAATACATCCAGGTATTCATGGGTAGCACTTTATGTGGACATTAAAGATTCAACTCATAGAGGCAAAACTCAATACTACTACTGTTACATTGTAAGTTTGTCTATGTTTAACTTTGCAAGAAACTGCTTTGGGTCTTTTTCATGATAGCTGCTTTAATAATTAATAATAATAATAATAATAATAATAATAGTAAAATGCCATTCCTTCATCATTTTTTCCTGTTATCTTCTAAGAGTTTTGTTGTTTTCATTTTACTTTTAAATTTATTGTCCAGTTTGAGTCCTAGTCAACTTGAGCAGCTATAACAAAATACCAGAGAATGGCCAGGTATAAGCAACGAGCAATTCTTGCAATTCCTAAGTCCAGAGATTCCAATTTCAAGTGCCCAGAATGTTGGCTGTCTGGTGAAGGACACTTCCAGGTAGAGATGGCGCTGTCTTCCTCGGGTGATATAAGAGACAAGAGACCACAGTGTAGTGAAATTCATAACGACACTAATTTCATGCATATGAATCTCATGATCTATGCACCTCCCAAAGGTTTTGTATTCACAATTACCATCACCTTAGGGGTGGGGGTTGGGGTTAGATGGCATGTTGAGTTTTAAAATTGTTTTCCTTCTTTCTTAGAAATTGTTGTATGTTGTATAGGTCGTCTGCCGGTCACCACAGCCGCTGTGCGTTTAACTGCAATAGCTATGTCTTATCCTGAAGACAACATTCAGCAGCTCTCCTCCCCATCCCCTGCTCTCACATCCTTTCTGCCTCTTCTTCTGCTGTGTTCCCTGAGCCGTGATGTGTAGGCTGATAAGGGTGGAAATAGATATCCTGTTGTTCAGGGATCAGCGCTCAGTTTCTTGTTCTCAGCACTTCAGTTACACATCTCTTAATTGACTGGTGAACACTGTGAAAAGAAGCTCCTTGGACCAAGGTTGAGAGCAGTGCAGGTCTATGGGTTTAAACATAAATAACAATAGCAGCTTCTACCTCAGAGTCCATGACCTCCCCAGCCATGGACTTGTGTCAGGATAATAATACTAGGTGTGAAATCCCCTTCGATGGAGCAGGCCTCAGATCCAATCAGAAAGTGGTTAGGTGCCCTGTACCAGGCCTGCCACTATTGCATCAGTAGGCACATCTTGACTGGCAGGTTAATATTGCAGCATTCAGGGTTCAGCACGGCTGATTCAGATCACTAATGTCGTTTCTTCCCCCAGCAGCCTGCATTTCACCTTCTGGCACTATACGATAATAGCCAGCAGGGAGGAAGCTTCCCTGTGGGTTTGAGATCTACTTCTCCATGTCCTGCAGCCAAAGTGGGTGTTGTCTTCAGCAACAGGGTCTTACCATAGAATGTTAATGTTAAGGACAACGCACATATATGTATTCTCTTGTGGTCTCTATCTAGATCCACATACTTTTGGCATGCACAGTATTTTCCTTATTCAATTGTTCTAGTACTATTTGTTAAAAAAAAAAAAAAGAAGGGATTATCTTCTTTCCATTGGAAGTCTTTTATATGTTTGTCTGGGTTGACTGTTTATATGGGTTTATCTTCAAGGTACCCATTCTGCTCCATTGGTCTATCTGTCTATTCCTTCATCAATGCCACCATAAGTCTTGAATTTAGGTAATGCTTGTCTTCCTAAGTTGCGGCTTTTGTTTGAGTTTCTGGGGATCCTTTCTGGTTGCCATGAGATTGACAATTTCCCCAGTCATACCCTTCTGTTGTGATGAACCGCCTCACTGCGGGTCCAACAAGCCCAGGTAAGCAGTCTTTGAAACCCTGCGGTGACTTGTACCAGACCTTAGCCAAAATGAACCTTTTTTTCTTTGTAAGTTTGTCTTAGGTATTTGTCACAGTGATGGAAAATTGGTTAATAACTCCCTACCCATGAACACAGAATGCCTTGGATTTTCTTTCCTTTTATCTGGATCTACATTACTGCTCTCTTTGGCAGCACATATACTAAAACTGGGTCTACTTTGATTTCTTTTATTAGCAATTTGTTAATTTTATATATATTTTACATATTATGTAATATTTATGTCCAAAATTTCATTTTTTGGATTGATGTTAATTAAAAAATCTTTTTATCAATATTTCAAAATATATTCTATGCCTTGTCCCTCATGTCCTTGAGAGGCTCTATTTGCATTCATATTCATACACTTGAAGGTGATTCACTAATGTCCTACACACTTTCTCATGTTTTCCTCTATTCTTCATTCTTAAATTGCATACACGTATTGTTGTGTCTACAGGATCAGTAACTGTTTCATCACTCAGTGTCTAATCTGCCATTATTTCAATCCAGCCTTTTTTTCTTCTTTTTCTCCTTAGTTTGTGATCACTCTATATTTATATTGGTTTTCTTAAAAATTTTTTCCACATCTATGGTTAGCATTTGCAATATATGAATATCAGAACATAACATGATTTAGTGTTTGTCGATATGGAATAATTATTGTCCTGTCCTTGGTTGCTGATTTCAGAATCCATCAGTTCTAGATTGTTTTCAATTGATTGATTCTTGTTGTTGTTGTTCTTCTTCTTCTTCTAGATCCGTGTAGTGAATTTCTTTTCCTTTCATGCCTGGTAATTTTTTATTGAAGTCCAGACATTGTGATATTATCGTCTTGCACTGGACATTTCTGTTTTCTTTAAATATTCTTGCCTTTTCTCCTGGATTTTATATGGAAAAAATTGGTTCCTCCTTTTGAAACTTGCTAGGCAGAGCATGAGTCATGCTCACCCCAGTGCTAATGAGTTCCCCACGAAAGATCTTACTATGCATTTTGCCCAATGCTCTGTAAGTCATGTGTCTTTTACTTTTTTAGAGCAAATGAAAACAAAGACTTGTCCTCACCCTGTGTGCCATCTCTGTTCACGAAATGATTCTTTCTCTTCTGCTGGAGACTTTCTTCTCATGCACAAGCTGGGCAGTGCTCAGGGGCTTCCTTCTGTGAGCTCTTTCCAGATCTCTTACACTCCCTCTGTACAGCTAACTCTCTCAGCTCTAGTACTTTCTGCTGTAAACTCTAACTGCTTTGGCTTTCCCAGACTGATTATATCTCTTCTCAAAGAGTCCTTTGGGTTCTATCTGCTTCGC
Organism: Peromyscus californicus insignis; assembly: GCF_007827085.1. Taxonomy (NCBI): domain Eukaryota; kingdom Metazoa; phylum Chordata; class Mammalia; order Rodentia; family Cricetidae; genus Peromyscus; species Peromyscus californicus. Next base: position 23,566,679 of record NW_026294402.1, read on the forward strand.
CTTCTTGTGCTATTAAGTATGAACTCTTAAGGCAATAAATAGGTCGTGCAACTGTGGAAGGGACTTTATTTTCCAAGTCTTGAGGACGACTGTTTCTTGCCACCTACTACTTAGCTCCTTGACAACCATGTTTTATGTATTCCTCCTGTGATGTGGTTGTTGCAAAAAGGAGGGTGCACTATGGTCAGATGCAGATGTAGAAGTCTCTTGATAGCAACATAACTTTCTAGATCCTTAGGAGAGATAGGCTCCTTTGCATGGCAGTGTTTTCTGTTCTTTTGGCTCTAATAACATGCCTATCTCCTGGTTTCAGGGGATACCTTGCTGCAAAAATTCAGTGTGTCTTAGGAGCTGTACTGTTGGGCCTGCGAATCAGAATCATCTTTACTCCAGAGTCCTCAGTCAGTGGAATGGGGCCTCCCAACCACAGGGTTATTATTTTGAAAACCAAGTGCAGATGAAGTTTTTTCTGTGATGTACCCTTCTTGTAAGATACTTTCCATAGTTTTTGTTTTGTCCCTCACTGCCAGAGATTATACCATTTGACAATTTGAATTGTGCCCTCTACTGGAGAGACAGGTTTGTTATCTGGGACTGAGAGTTTAGTTTATGGAGCTACACAGAAAAGAAAAATGCCCACAAAAGGAACAAAACAAATCGTTCTTTGAGACTCGTGATCTTTGTTGTTATCCTAGTCTACTTTTTACATTTGGAAAGGATGGAGATGTTGAGGAGATCTGCCAGATCCTGCAGACAATAGTATAAAACTAACAATAGAATAATGCCCATATTTCTTCATATTTTGGAAATCAGCCTTCTGTTGGGTGTTAGGTTGGTGAAGATCTTTTCCAGTTCTGTAGGCTGCCATTTTGTGCTATTGATGACATCATTTGCCTTACAGAATCTTTTCAGTTTCATGAGATCCCATTTACTAATTGTTGATTCTAGTGCCTATGCTGTTGGTGTTCTGTTCAGGAAGTTGTCTTCTGTGCCAATGCATTCAAGATTGTTTCCCACTTTCTCTTCCATCAGGTTCAGTGTATCCAGATTTGTGTTGAGGCCTTTGATTTACTTTGACTTGAGTTTCACTACCTCCCTTATTCCATCAAATTGCATTATCCCTTCACTCTCAGCTCTCACCAGGAGATAAATGAGCAAGACACCTAAGGAAAATATCATGAATAAGGATACAAGGAGGACAGCTAATGAATGCCATGGAGTTCCCAGAACAATATATTCTGAAAAGTCACAAAACCAGTAGATCCTGAAAATTGTATTTTCATTTGTGAGAAAAAACACATAGTCACCCCCTTCTTCTTCTAGTCAACCATGCAAAACCCAAGAGATAAGTTTGGGCATGTCTCCTAACTCTGTGAACTTTTAGGAGCCCTTCTTTTATTCTTGCATATAGTAAAATATAGTTCAGTGTTTTGATCTTCCTCCTCTTCTTCCTCCTCCTCCTTCTCAAGTAGATAGAAAAGGTCCTGATAACAGCAATTAATTTTGTTTGCATTTGTGGCTCTTAACTAGCTTAAGTCTACTTGCAGATGCTCAGTAAATGTATATTAAATAAATGAACTTGACTTCTTTTTCTCTTTCAGTGAAACAGCAGACCTATAATCATCATCACTGGACAGACATGCAAAGCAAGTTTCCAATGGTCAGATCTTAACACCTTAGGAAAGATCAAATTAAAATAGTGGAGATCTGTAGACATGTTTGAACTGGAAAACGCAAGCTGATGAATTAAAACCTGGCATGGAGGCAAACCTAAGCCAGCTCATGGTTATCTTCCTAGGTTCACAGATACGATTAATCTTCTAAATATCTGGAAGTGAGGGGGAAGAGGAAATGACAATAGTGCTGACTGGAAATATAGAAGTCACATACAGTACTTCTCTTCCAGAAAGCTGAGTTCAGTAGGCCCATGTCTTCTTACCTGCCATACTGCCTATTTCAAAATTATAATACTGTGTACGAACAAGTACATATCAACTGCAGGAGAGTACTTGCATCTCTTGGAATAAGGTTAGATATTCAAAAACCAAACTTTCCTTGTAAGATTTCCATTCATTCTTTTTCTTAACGAAATTAAAGTGGCAGGCACACACTCCGTCTAGATGAAGGCTGGTAGGTGGCTCACAGGCGAAAGTGCTTGCTGTGCAAGCCTGAGGAACCGAGCTCCTCCGTCTCTAGACCTGAAGTAAAGCTGACGTCTACATGCGTGCCATGGCATATGCACACCATGGCACATGTGCACACACACACACACACGCACACCATATCTACTCACATCCCCAGCAATAGTACAAAATTAAATTAACTAACTAAATAAGTTTGGACAATGTGTACATGAGCTGTTTCCTCTTGCCCTCTGTGCTCCTCTCTATGTAGTTTATGTTGACTGGGTGGAGGATTTCCAGGTAACTGGTAAAACCCTCTCAGAGTGTTTACCAGGGTGTTTCTGAAAAAAGTTGTTGTCGAACAAGTAGACTGCTTTAAGAAGGTCCAATCACCGATCTTGGTGAACATGAACAAGTCCACTGAATGCTCAGCTAGATCCATAAAGCAGAGGAAGGGCAGCTTTGCTTCTGTTTGAGCTGGGAAAACATCTACACAGATTGATAAGCTTGGCCCTTCAGCCTTCAGATTCAGATCAGATAAGCTTGGCCCTCCAGCAGAATGTAGAGCATCTTGGCCTCTGCAGTCCTGTAGAGCCAACTCTCACCATCAATCTAACCCTCACTGTCTCAGACTTCCTATCCTTTTGTGAGTCTCTCTCTCTCTCTCTCTCTCTCTCTCTCTCTCTCTCTCTCTCTCTCTGTCTCACACACACACACACACACACACACACAAATTTTTGTCTATAATACATATCAGAGAGAAAATCCTATTAATTATCTTTCTGAGAACTCAAATATACAGTTAGCATAAAAGCATTAAGAAATTGATGATAGGATTATAATAAATATCTTGTAGAATTTGACAAAAAATGGGGATTCTGTATGTAAAACATGAACATACAGCTGGAAGGGGAGGGGCTAACATTTGTTATTGTAAGAGGCAAGGTAAGCTGGCTAGTTGTTTTGCCAACTTGACACAAGCTGTAGCCATCCAAGAAGAGGGAACCTTAATTGTGAAATTGTCTCCACAAGGCCTGTAGGCAGGCCTGTCAAGTATTTTCTTAATTAGTGATTGATGTGGGAGGGCCCAGCTTATTGTATGCTCTTCCACCCCTGGGCTAGTAGCCCTGTGTACTCCAAGAAATCAGGCTAAGCAAGTCGTGAAGACAAGCAGGAAGCAGCACTCTGCCCCAGCTTCTGCATCAGCTCCTGCCCTCAGATTCCTGCCCTGTTTGAGTTTCTGCCCTGACTGCTCTCACGGATGAACTGTGACACGGAACAGTCAGCAAAATAAACCCTTTCCTCCCCAAGCTGCAGTTGATTGTGATGTTTCATCACAGCACTAGAAACTGCAACTGAGACACCGAGTGCCAGAAAGTTCACGTAGTTACAGTTCAAATGTAAATCCTGGGGCTAGCTATAAGCCACTGACTACAGAGGAGGTGACCTTCATGTGTCACCAATGAGGACATTTTGCAACGAATTTACCATTAGGTGATTTTGTCATTGAGTGTCTCTCACAAAGTGTTCTTGCAGTGATCAGGGGATTTTGCTCAATTACTCCCTCATGGTCCCTTGACACAACCAAAAGATGCTGTAGACATGAGCTGTATAAAACAGTTCCTGGGGTAACAAAGTATGCTGTTTTACAATAATTGTTATGTAGAATAAATATTTTTGAAAATAATGTCAGAAAGCATAATACAATTAAATCCACAAACCCATAACCACCATTTATTATCATTATCAAGCACTTTCTACTATACCTGTATATGCAATAGTTTGGGGGGGATTTTGCTTATTTTGTTTGTTTTGTGTGTGTGTGTGTGTGTGTGTGTGTGTGTGTGTGTGTGTGTGTGTATGGTATAGAGGTAAAGGGATAACCCTGAGTATCATCTTCAGAAACACAGTCCATTTTCTTCCAGACAAGCCTAAGCCTCACCAATTAGATATCCAGGTTGTCCTGTGAAGCCCAGGGAAGCTCCTATCTCCTGCTCAGCATTGAGATTACAAGTACATGCCACCCACCAAGCAGTTTTACCTAGGTTCAGATCCTCAGAGAATGGAGTTCGGATTTTTACGTTTGCAAAACAAGCCTTTTGCTCACAACCAGCTCCAGAGTCCCACATGTAATATTTCTGTGTGACTAGCAATACAGTCACCACAAACAAGCACAATGCACTGGCTTATGATACAATGGCTATGATGTCACTAGGCCATATAGATTTTTCAGCTCCACTATAAGCTTTGGGGACTACTTATTGTCTTTGGTGCATCCTATTCACTTGGGGAAAACAGATATATTATGCATGCTTTTTTAAAGCACATATAAAAGCCTGGCATAGCCTCCCTGGGATAGATTTGGATACTGTCTATGCACATCAAGAGAATTAAGGAAGGAAAATGCTCCCCAAATGGAGCATCTGGAAGCCAGGAGTGTGACTAATTGGTGTATCTGTAGTTGTTATAACTATCATTTCAAGACATTGTTTGGGAAACAGGGAGGTCAGCTGACTGGGGCCTTTGTCTTTATTTCCCCTATACCTGGTGCTTTGCCAGAAGTGCCTGAGCAGCACATCCATGGGTTCACAAGAATGAAACATCTTGCCATCTGGGGGCAAAGGGAAGACCTTGCCTCCTTAGGCCTCACAAAGGGAGCATCTAGGTGCTAAGAGGCCCTGGAAGAGCAGGAGGAAGACAGAGGTGAGGAGAATGCATTCAGGCTCTCAAAGTAGAAGGTACATGAGCCCTTCAACTCTGCAGCAGCTAGTAGAAGCATGGGGTAAGGGATGCTGAAGATGACAGCTCAGTCTCAAAGCCACCAAGCTGCCTGCTGGGCCCTGCAATGGGGCCCTACAATTGGAATGAGCACCGTTGCCCTTAAGGGATGCTCAGCAAATGTCAGGCTTTAATGAGATTTCCTACACTGTCAATGGACCCTTGGGAAGCCTTAGCCACTCAGCAAGTCACCAACATGAGTCTGCATTGACCCGCCACTCCTGGAAAGGGATACTGTATCTACAACAAAGCAGATAATCTATCCAGAGGGGCCCTGGGCATCTAGGGCAAAGTAGATTCCCAGACCCCATGATTCCATATCAGCCTGTCCACCAGATCTTCTGAGTGCTCTGCAAAAATCCCAGGGGTGGGGAAGTGCTGGGGCAGAGAGAAAACTGTAAATGTCATACTGCTTAACCTTTTACCTCTGGGGATAGCTGTACTTTCAGAGGCTGGGAGAATAAAGGCACTATCTTAAATTGCCTTCTTTATTCCTTGAGGGCATGGCTTAAGTACTAGGGAGCAAGACTAATTCTCTTTTCATTTGTACTTTTCTTTTACATTTCCTTCCCCCTGAGTCCTTTAAGACATCAGGTACCCAACCTGCATGCCAAGATAAGACTGTGTCATCAAGGTATAATGGCCTTTTCTGGCATTCCTATAGAAAGGCAGGTACCAAAATGGGACACGGCATCTGCTTTTACCTGTGTGAGGACCACTTGGTGTGCCCCCTCCTTTCAGTTTGATTTTCTGAAACTTCTGGTACAATGTTGAGGCTGAGCTCAAAAATGCTAGCTAGTACTTACAGCAATTATAATGAGGCCTCATTAAAACCTCGTAACCCTGAGAACATCAGGGTACAGACTCCACAAGAAAAAAACCACAGAGAAAATACCCAGGAAGACTGCCTCTCAGAATGGGTGACCTTTTGGCATATGGTGACTCAGAGGTTGGATGCATGGGCTTAGGAAGAATCCTCCAAGAGCCTAACCATCTGGACCCTGTGTTGTTCTGCAAGCCTGCTGAGTTGACCAGATGGCCCTTAGTGAGGCATCTTCTGAGAAGGAAGAGGAAAACCACTTCAGATCAGCTTCTCCTTCTCAGGGTGTGCTTCCCTGGACTCCAGAGCATCCCTTGTTTAAATGTGAAGAGCAAGGCTTTTGTGTGTATATATGTTGTCATTTCAATCAGGGCAAACAATAAAAAAATCTGTCTAGCACCTGCACTTCTGAGTCAAACACAGGCAGAGTTTGATAAACAAGGTCATGTTGTCCAGCATGAGTATTTCTACACCAGAGTCACTATTTATTATTCACGGTCCTTCCAAAATCTTTTAAAGTCTGAGAAATGTAAGGGTAATGCAAGGGCAAGAGTTGCCTGTCACCCAAGTGAACAGGCAGAGCCCAAACCATGTAATCAATGAAGTGTCTAGAATGGAGGAACTCTCTTACTGAATGATGTCATGGGAGAAAGTTCTCCATTAGGCCTGTGTCCTTGGGGCTGTCATGGTGCATACACTGTTCTGAGTGAGAAATGATGCTATGGATTGAAAGGTTCCAGCTCACTTCTTAAGTTGTCATGGAGAAATATAATTCCAGTTTAAGATGCCTCTAAGAAAATTGTAAAACAACATTTCACAGTACTTTGGAGTTGTCTTCCAGTGATTTCCAAATGAATGAAGCATTTAAATACCTTCGGGGGAAGAAGGGAGGTGGGGACTAGGAGATTGACTCACTGGCCATTGGGTAAAATGACACAGCTGTGAAAATTCACTTTTGCCAAGTGACATTTGAGAAGACACTTCCTTTAAGTTTACCTTTGGAAGCAGGTGTGTTGGACTTCCTAGTTGACACCTTTTGAGGTAAAATTGGAGATACATGTTGAAATCATCCATAAATTAATAGGTGAGGAGCCAGGTAAACCAAGGCTAAGCCAGGCTGGAGAGGGCAGCCAAGGGGAGGTGAGGAGAGCTGGTAGTTTCCATGGGAAGGTCCCTGGAGCCCCTCCTGCACTTTGTGTACTCAGGTCAGTGGAAGAGGATCCCTGAAAAATAAAGCAAATGGGCAAGAATGTGATAAACCTCAACAAAAAGGAGGATAGAGAAATAAGCCAACCAAATATCAGAGGACTGCCCTCAGGAGAGAGTAGGGCTAGCATTCTGAGGCTAGAGAACTGAGAGAGAAGAGAATGCATCCCTTCCCTAAGACCAAGCCCCTCACCAACTGGCAGTACCATTGCCACCCCTGTCTTCCCAGGAGGTGATTTTGCTCACCAGCTCTTACTAAGGACAAGAAAATGGAGCCTCAAGAGAATTAACTTAAGCACACCCTTGGTAGAGCTGTCTGTGCAAGCTGTTTGTGCAATCACCATCTTAAAAGAGCAGTCAGAAACACATTCCAGTAGAAAAGGGCAATTCTAATTTATTAGTTTGGTCTCTGTGTTATCGGGAGTATAAACATATGACTAGTCCCAAAATTGCTTTCAGAGAGTTCTGATATATGCAAATATTGAGCTAGGAGGGAGGCTTGAAAGTAGAGATCTCAGTAAACACTTTTGTAGTCTCTACATGAAAGTGTATGTCTTTAAGAGTGTCAGTGGGTGATGGCATGAACACTTTTAGTTTCCAATGGTAAAAAAAAAAAAAGAAGAGAAAGAGAGAGAGAGGGAGGGAGAGAGGGAGGGAGGGAAGGAAGGAAGGAAGAAAGAAAGGAAGGAAGGAAGGAGGAAAGAAAAAAAAGGAAAGGAAGAAAGATAACTATGTTATCATTTTCCAAGCAGACAGAAATATTAGCATTGAAAGTTGCTTGGGACATTCTTCTGAGACGAGTTATATTAAATATTTGTATTCATATAAAGGATGTTTCTTGGTCATGGGAAGTTTAGGAGATCTTAAGGTTGTCAAAAAATGAAATAATACTCTCACAAAAAATCTGATAGAAGAAAGATTCTTAGGTAAGTAGGCAAGAAACAAACTTTAGTGTTCTAAAATATAAGCTAATAGGTCAAGGGTATATTATATAATATGTGCACTATTTCCTTAGCTCTTACCAGCTGAGTAAGAGAAGGGTGATGAGAATTGAATTATGGGAATGATAAGAAACAAATAAATCACTCTTTAACTCTGGAACCACATTTCCCCTTACCCACATATATCTACATAGCCCAAGAACACATTCCTCTTGCCAGCTGCCAAAAAAAGAGACAAGTTGGTGTATAACCTAAGAAATGATGGTCTGGAGTAGGAAGGCTTTCTAGAAAATCCCTGGTTCCAGAATAAATTACTCTATGCAGTACAGATGAAGTGCTACATACAGTTTGGTACATGAATCCAACCTAGATGAATGTGGTGGGTTATTGGATGAATCTCATTAAGTGGAATTATCAGAATAAGCAGTCAAAAGAAGCCATGATGTTTGGTTTAGTTCCTTCCTTGTCAATGGATACTGAGGTCAAGAGTCTAGACTTGCCAAGAGGGATGATGCTGTGGTGACAGCAGACTGGTCCTATCAAAATATTTTGGCACATACTGAAATTTCTGAGTGATGTCACATGATTATTTAGGCTCTCTCTGTGATCTTCAATTTCATCATTCAGGTACAGAATCACTTCAAGCTTTTAAAGGTAGTCAGTCATCCATCAAAGCCAGGGTTCCTGTTTAATTACTAGCTGATATTTATTAGGTGGATGGCCTTGGGCAACATTCTTATCATGCCTGAACTTCAGCTAGGAAGTGCCCTGGAGGCACTAGCTCCTGCCTTCTAGAGTTGTGGGGATGAAATTAGCTGGTTCTTATAAAATGCTTCAGTGTCTGGGGGGTGGTAAGTGCTTATGAAGGCTTAGCTCTTGGATTTTTTAAACTAGATTTTAAACCTCATGAGATCATGGACTTTACTGTATTTACAAAGCCTAGAATGGTGCTTAGCCCTTAGTAGCTATTAAATAAATAGTTTGTTAATGGACCTAGTCTTTGAAATGCAAATGGTACTTACCCAGGCCTGATGAAAGGACTCTGCTTATCAAATCTTACGCATCCTTGGTTCCAGTTACCTTCAGTCAATAGCAGATTACATGTCTTGATTCCCAATAGAAAAAGGATAGTCATATTACTTATTACAATTTGTTCTTATAATTATTCAATTTTGCTGTTGTTCATTTTTGTTAATATCTCACTGTCACTAATTTATAAATTGTAGTATAAAGTGAAGTTCCCAGATAAAAGCCATACCTGTGCTGAAGACCTCACATTTTAGTTAGGGTTAAGATTATAAAGAGACAACATGACCATGAGAACTCTTATAAAGGAAATTTTTAATTGGCAGGAGTTTACAGTTTCAGGGGTTTAGTCCATTTTTGTCACGGCAACATGGCATGAAGGCAGGCAGACATGGTGCTGGAGAAGGAGCTGAGAGTTCTACATCTTGATCTGCAGGCAACAGGAAAAAAACTAACACTGGCCATCACTTGAGCATAAAAGACCTCATAGACTGCCTCCACAGTAACACACTTTCTTCAACAAGGCCATACCTCCTAATAGTGCCACTCCCTTTGGAGGCAATTTTCTTTCAAACCACCACAACCCACAAGGCTGATGGGATGATTAGAACTTGATTGCAGAGATTCTTGAGTGTAGAGAGCTTGAATGTTCCAGATACAAAGCTAGTTTAATATGTTATCTGCAGCCTCATTAATAGCCATTTGCTGTCTGCCTCCATATTTGATTTAACATCCTTGTGACTATCAGGTAGAATCCTTTTGGAATACACAAGCAAACCTCTTAGGTTCCACCAATTAACATCTGAGACCTATAGCAGAGACTTCCTGCTTTGCTATACTCCACCTATCTGTTGTTTCCAGTAATCTATTTTTAAGTACCTTGATTTCTCACTTTTTTTGTTGTGTGACTAAAAATATGCATGAAACTGTTACTTCATTGGAACATCATTTTGGGGTAATTGGGCCATGGTTACCTATCTACAGCTCCACAATAAACTCCTCTTTTTCATGATCTTTGAGGTGAGAGCTGTGTTTCTGCATCAATGTCAATGTATATGAGTATAAAACTGGAGTCTGGGGATAAAACCCAATTGATTGCGTGATATGCATGAAACCCTGGGTTTGATCCTCAGCACCACCTAAGCTCGGTTTACACATGTTTTTCCTGTAGATTCAAGTATATTACCCAATGCCTGCTCTGTTGCCCACATCTAGAGCCTGTTATAAGAAGTGTTGGTAAAGGTTTGGGGAAAAAACTCAGGAGTGAATGAACGTTTACACCCCTATTCCCTCTGGCCAAGCAAATTTCTCTAAAATACATGGCTCTAGTTTCTTACAAATTGGATAGGAGGCTTTTTGAGGTAGCATAATTTTTAAAATATCTTAGAAGAAACAGAGAGTGAGATTTTGGTTCACTGGGGTTGGGCAGACGAACATGGCTGTGGTGGGGGGCAGCAAAGGCATCACAGCCCCATCTCTGGTTGTCTCTTGGCTGGTAGAATTGTTTTGGGCTTGACTGAAAGGACAAGCCATTTCCAGTGCCTGGGGCATAAAGGATGCAGAAGTTGCCTGAGTTGAGGCTGATAAAAACTTGCCAAGTCCTGGCATGATGTGATATTTATATGCACAGTTGGCCCCTGAAAAAAGTGATTATCTAAAGGAAGTCATTGTTTAGAGCCTCACACTGGATTGCAGTCCCCCTTTGGCCTGTGGGACTAACATGACTAATCAGCGCCAAATTATTGCTATTGTAATACTTGAATTAAAAACCAGACCATCCATTTGCTCAGTGGAGGGTCTTCTCTGGAGCTCATCCATGCCTGAGGCTGTGCAGGAGGGCACTTCACTATGCTCCTGGCAGCAGAGAGCCCTTCGTGGAGAAAGGCAAGGCCAGCAGGACTAAGCTGGCAGCCTGCTCCTGCCTCTCTAATTCAGGAAGGACTGTAGAGCTGCTTGCAAGGTGAGGGGTGTTCTGTGCTTAGAAACCAAGAGTGAATGGGGAAAGTTTTGTTCACCCAATGATCCTTCCTTTGAGAGGAGTGTCCTGTGCAGACAGGTGGTCATAGAGGCTAGCAATCTGTTCTCTTATTCTGCTTGTTTTACATTTCCCTGTGCATGCCACTACTGAGCTTCTCTCTCACTCTGTTCTATCTCTTTGGAAAGGGTGGTGTAAAGGAAAATCCATCCCATCTCTTCCAGTTCCCTGTCCACAGTATTCAGGGCCCTTGCATACATGCCCTGAAAGATCCTCTCCTCCCTGTGCCTCTAACAGAGGCTGCACTTGCTATCTCTCACTATGAACGCTGTCTTACTTAGGGTTTCTATTACTGTGAAGAGACACCATGACCACAGCAACTCTCATAAAGGAAAATATTTAATTGGGGTAGCTTACATTTCAGAGGTTTAGTCCATTATTGCCATGGCAGGAAGCAAGACAGCATGCAGACAGATGTGCTGGAGAAGAAGCTGAGAGTTTTACATCTGCAGGCAACAGGAAGTGAACTGTCTCATTGGATATAGCTTGAGGAAAGGAGAACTCAAAGCCCACCCTTACAGTGACACACTTCCTCCAACAAGGCCACACCTCCTAACAATGGCACTTCCTCTGGAGGCCATTTTCTTTCAAACCGCCATAAGTGTCATTTAACAGCATCAGTTTTTCTAAAATATTTTCAGCTTTGGAAGATGCACCCTACAGATAAAGTAGAAAACAAAAACTGCTTGGCATTCTACCACACTCAGCTCAATGAGGAGAGGCAGCTTCTTTTCTGCGTATTACTTCAGACACTCTGGAAAACTTGCAGTATTGCTTTCACAATTATGACTACCATTACTAATAATTATCCCACACTGAGAGCATATGTGCTTATGGTCTAAGCAGTTTCATTGTTTATTCTTTCCTTGCAACTGTGAATTGCACATCTTTATCATTTCTGACCTTGATGATAACTTTGCTGTTGATGATGTTGTCAAAGTGATCATCAACACTGGTCCCTCTTAGTTTAAGGTAAATTCTATAGTTTGTGGTCATGCAATAGGTTTAAAAACAGAGTGAATAGCTATGTATTGTAATACTTTTCATGTAAATATTCTATCAAAAATAGCCTATACCAGAAGCATGTTCATGGTAAAAAAAAAAAAGGCAGAGAGAGAGAGAGACAGAGGAAGAGAAAAGAGTCTGTAGAAATAGTTCAGCAACTAAGAGCATGTACTGCTTTTGCAGAGGACCTGGGTTTGGTTCTCAACACCAATACTGAGAGCCTCAAAACCAGCTGTAACTCCAGCTCTGGGGAAATTAATGTCTCTGGCCTCTGTAGCCACACACGCCCCCCCCCCCCCCCCCACACACACACACAACCAGGAAAAAATTATTTTTTTTGTTTTTTCAAGATAGCATTTCTCTGTGCTCTGTAGACTAGGCTGGTCTCAAACTCACAGATCTGTCTGTCTCTGCCTCCTGAATGCTGGTATTAAAGGTGTACACCACCACCCAGCTCAAAAAATGTTTTTAAACCTTTTAAAAATATAGGGAAAGAGAAACACAAATTATTATCTTTGGTCGCTTACCAGTCTGATGTTGGCCTGTGTCCTATCCTTCAGATCATAGTTACAGGTCAGTTTCAGGAAGCTTTTGTTCATCCCAGGCTCTGATATCTCTACACACACACACACACACACACACACACACACACACACACACACACACACACACACCCCTCTAAGTGATTGAAGAACTACCTTGAGGGGATGCCTACTGGATATAGAGAAATCTGGGACAATTTGAGTATGAAAATAAACCTATTCAGAAGAGATTATAATATGAGTAGAATAAAGTCAATGAATCTATGAAATGAATAAGTAGTTTAATAAGTGAATGCATGAATGGACTAAAAGGTGAAAAAATTCCACTTAGTAATGTTGAGTAAAAGAACAATCACAGCAACACCATTTACATCTACTATAGAAATCATTGACTCCAGCTAAAAATCATCAATGAATATTGGAAATAGTGGGTGAATGAGTGTTTAAGGGGATTAAGATACAGCTTTATGATATTCTCACAAATTACTTTTAATTACAAAGAAACAAAATGATAACTTGACATAGAAGAGTGATTCAGCTTCTGGCTGAACAAAACAATGAGAGTAAATACCACCTCCAATGGACTCCACCTGGCCAAGGAACCTCCTGGTAAAGCTACACTAGAAGAGACAGCATCACTTCCTTAGCAATACTTACCAGCATCCCAAGCTTAGAGAGCATCCTATCCATCTTCTGAATCTGAATTCTGAGTCTGAATCTTCCAAAGTGCATAGGCTTGGAGAAAGCAAACTTGTGGGGAAACTGAAGGTATATGATCATATTTGCAGTTCATGGCAGGTGAGCCAGGATGGAAAACATTGATTATACTTGCTTATGCCAGATAATATTTGATTGTATGCAGTATTAGCCCCAAATTTCCTGATTTTAAACATTATGCTATAACTTCTTTTTTATTAAAATTTTTTTATTCATTTTACATACCATGATTTCTTATATTCTTGGAGGCTGAAGAGATATTTCAATGGTAAAGAATGTTTGCTGCTCTTACAGAGGATCCCAGTGCAGTACCCAGAGCCCACTTTAGAGAGTTGTAACTGCCTATAACTATAGCTCCAGAGGGTCAGATACCCTCTTCTGCCTGTACAGACACCAACAAACTGTCTGTCTCTCTCCCTCTCTCCCTTCTCTGTCTCTATCTTTCTCTTTCTCTCTGTCTCTGTACCTGTCTCTGTCTCTGTCTCTCTCTCTCTCTCTCTCTCTCTCACACACACACACACACACACACACACACACACACACACACACACACACACACACCTACACACATGTCCATGCATAAATAGAAAACAAAATAGATCTTTTCTTTGAAAAAGAATGTTCCTACTTGGAACTAAACACAGGTATTTTGGGAGAATAGACATGACTGATCCAATTTATTCACAATTACTAATAAAAATATAAAAACCAAACATATGAGTAACAAGTATAAGGAGAACTGTAAAAATATGTTAATAAATGGTGAGACTGAAAAATTTTCTGGATGGTTTTGCAGCTTCTTTATCAAAATTTGAAATGTTGGGAAAATTATAAAAAGCTTACATTTTGAAGTATTCCAAGAAGGTCTTAAACACTGTGACAACTTAGCTGAATTGGAGACTCTTGGTTTTCGGCCCCTGAAAGTACAAGCTTCATTTCTGATTGTAACTGAGAAATGGAGAGTTTCCCAAAGTGATACTGAAGGAATTTTTCATGTCCCCGAGGATCAATTGCACATTGCATGATGCTGCCTAGTGCTTGTTTATGTTTGTCTGTTTATCTGCTTGCCTGTTTCCAATGCTCAGGGTGCAAACGACGGTCTTACACATACTTGGCAGACATCCTGTCTCTCACCTATGCCCACAGCCCTCTCTTTCTGCTTCCCATGTAAGGGCATAGACAGTTGAGATCTCAGGAGACTTTCCAACAGAAGTTCCTGACAGAGAAAGTCTCCTCCAGTAAGAGCATACTTGCTGCATAGATGGCCATACATTTCTTACCACACATAATCCAGCAGTTAATAAATAGTTCAGGACTGGATCTATGCCAAGCATCCTTCTGCACCATGGGATTAGAGTGTTAAATATAAACACATTGTGTCTTATAGAGGTAGTGGTTAATTATACACTGCTTTGAGTGTATTAGGAAGGCAAAGCCAATGGGGTTTCAATGCATAGGGAATACTAGGAAGGAAGGAAAGAAGGAAGGAAGGAAGGAAGGAAGGAAGGAAGGAAGGAAGGAAGGAAGGAAGGGAAGAAGGGAGAGTGGAAGGGGAGAAAGAAGGAATGACAGAAGGAATCAGAATGGCCCCAGGACTTTTGTAAGAGCATCTAGAAAAATGTCATGCCCACTTGTTGGCACTGGGGAAGCAGGAGGGACACGCTAGAGGCACAGACCAGAACTGCCACTGCTGGCACCTGATAGACATGTAAGCAGAGCAAGAAATCTAGGGAAAGAGCCATGATAGGAAGAGCACTATGGTGCAGGCAGTCAGTCAGTGAGACCAGATTTCTGAAGCAGTAAGATTAGATGGTATATAGAGCTTCTTTAGCAATGGTAAGTACAGAATTTCTTTTGGTTATGCTCTGCTTCTTAAAATCAACAACCCAGGAGCTTATAGAAAAAGAGTGCCCACAGTGGCCTCTTTTCAAGACAACCTGGTAACCATGGAGCTCACAACTTGCTCTGCAGTTCTTTTGCTTGTTTTACCATAGTGACACTTTTTTAATGGACAGTAGTGCACTCACCTTTATTGTAATGAGGAAAGACTCCAGAAGGCAGAATGCATGTGGCACTCAGAGGTCAGAGCATGCAACCACCTCCAAGTTTCTGTAAATCTTATGTGTGGAGAGAAGCTAAGAATGATCCTGAATTATTGGGGATTTATTTACTATATGACTCCCGTATGGTATTAAAATTGTGCTATCCATTAACTGTAAGGAAAATCAGTGTGTGTTACCAAAATTTGACTTTAGCCTTGATTCACATTCCTTGCTTTCATGGTAAGATACTCAACTATACGTTGCTGCAAAAAAAAGAGCAAAGAACGATGAGTTGGAAAACGTACTCCCTGACTGTGTGCAACTTTGGAGTTTGTTGTATTCAAGAATGAGATTGTGGCGTTTGTGAAGGAAACCATTTGGAAGACAGATGCGGTCCTCTTATTTCTCCTTCCTCCTTGTTCTTCTTCCTGCCATGCAAGTTGCAAAGTTCCAGGTCTAAATTCACGCTTAGGAACGTGAAGGGTGAAGTGATGATCTGTTGATTGGTTTAAAAGAATCTTTTAGTGAATCACAAAATCAATCCACATTCCAGATAGCAGCTAATTCCAACAAGAGGAGAAAGAGTGGGTGGAAAGCGGCCAAACATCCCACAGTCCTCATAGTCAGGTGGATGGCAGGAGGTGGGAATGCTCTACACAGGTCCACTGTGGCTTGGGAAGGATAGAAGAGGAAGACTTTTTTTTTTCCCATGGTGACTATGAGCAAGCCCAGCTCTGTAGATGAGCTTTAAATAAGTCATTTAAAAAATGTATTTGGCTTATTTCACAGTATTCTGGAATTGTAGGTGTAAACTGTAACTACCAGGACATGCCCAAATTTGGCCTGCATACCAAGAAGACAGATGTCATCATATCCCTTCTTGAAGCTGATGGAAGGGGCAGTCCCAGGCAAGTTCCCCAAAGGGCAGTTGGCTCTTCCTTGAGCATGGTGTACTTATAGTCCCCCAGGCCTTCAACCTTGCTCACTCTTGGCATTGGCATTGCAAGTGCTGGTGATACATTACAGACAGTGGCACAAGGACACATCACTGTGTCATAGCATGATAAAGGGATGACATGTTCCTGCTCCAGGCTAGCATGGCTGTGCCTATGGCGCTCATGTACAGAGAACACTGGCCAAGCGTGCAGTCCTGTTGGCTCACTCTGCCTCTTATTCTAAGCACTCTGACCTTATTTTCTCATCCATGAAAAGAGAAAGCACATGGACCGCTCTTCTTGCCTAAGCCCAGAAAATGATTTGCAGATTTTATGATTTGGGGAAAATAAAGAGTAATCAGATTGTACTTGCTAGTTTGTTTTGATTTTTACTCATTTTCCACTCAGTGCTTCTGCGTACTCAGCACCACCACAATGACTGATTTTTAATGTCAACATTAATTTTGGGGCATTTATTCTTAATTGAGGTTTTCAAGTATTTTGTTTCTTTTAGCTCTTTTTTTCCTTTATTTATTCATTTATTGACCTTGAACTTCAAGGTCATCATCTTGTTTAGAGTTCTTTTAAGCACAAAATATGATTTGAAAAGAGGGAATGAAATGCTCCTGCCAAGATTAATATAAGAAATAAACAGCATTGTCACCAAGATGCCTATCACACATCAAAACAGGGGTAATAAACCACACAAATGAATTCTTTGAATATCGAATGCAATCCTGGCAATATATTTCCTGAGAATTATCATGAAAGCAGACATACAGGACCATTTTGCCCGGCCAGTGTCTGTGGAGTCATAACAACATTTTAAGAAAAAAAATAATATCCTTCCCTGCTGCCCTTGAATGACAAGGCTGATGAAAAATAAAGTCATAGATAACTTGGGCTCACAATATAAGCATCTTCCGCCCAGCTTTAGGGTTATTAGCAGGTGTCAATCAAAGGTGGAAATCTAATCAAATCCCAACAAAACTACCAGAAAATGGTAGGACCAGTATCATTCATACAGGATCAGTCTCCCCACCCCGACAACAACCACCAAGTGCTTCTTCTGGCACCAGCTTTCTTTTTACCAGAGTTCTGTCTGCACACAAAGAAAAGTCACTGAAGTTCATTGTTTTCCTAGCAGGTGTGCTCTGTGAGTTTAAAGGGAGCTCCAGATGGGAAGAGATGATGAAAGACCCATCTTAGTGAAACACTTTCCTCACTGGTGTTAAATATTACATTTGCTGGGTCCAGGGAGCTTATAAAACCAATAGACCTAATGAGCGAGCTGTTGTTGAAAAAGACTTATACTAACTAACATGGGGGAACATGCCAAGACAAAGAGCCAAGTGACCTCCAAAAGTGAGGACATCAAGACTGTGGTCTCAGAAAGCCTTTCTCCCTCAGACAGAAGCAAAAGAAAGAGAACCGTGTCCTGGGGTTTTAGCCTAAATCACACTGAAGGGACCTGTGGAGGCAGGGGGACAGTGCCAGTGCCAGAGTACAAGTGATGGGTCTTGGTTTGGGTTTTGACTTGTATATTTATTATAAACAACACAAGATGAGTCTGCAGGGTCACTGTGTGTTTGTGTATTTCATGTGCCCAGATTTAAATAAATTACCCCAAACAATGTCAGAATAAATTATATTATCCAGAAAGAGCAGATTGGATTAGGGAGGGTTAGCAATGTCTGTAGCTAGAGTTTTCCTGCCTGGCCCACAATCAGGACAAATCTCTATTACCTGCCAGTCCCACAGCCCCTCAGACCCAACCAAGTAAACACAGAGACTTATATTGGTTACAAACTGTATGGCCGTGGCAGGCTTCTTGCTAACTGTTCTTACAGCTTAAATTAATCCATTTCCATTAATCTATACCTTGCCACATGGCTCCTGGTTTACCGGCATCTTCACATGCTGTTTGTCATTGTGGTGGCTGGCAGTGTCTCTCTGACTCAGCCTTTTACTTCCCAGCTTTATTCTCCTCCTTGTCCCGCCTACACTTCCTGCCTAGCCAACGGCCAATCAGTGATTTATTTATTGACTAATTAGCAACACATTTGCCATACAGAACATCCCACAGCAAATGTCCCCCACCTTTGATTCAGAAAGCAACTGGTATTATCTGGTCCTGTGTCTTTACCTTGGAGCTACTCAACAATGATATAGATCATTATCATTACTGTCATTCCCATCTCACAGATGAGAAAACTGAGAACCAGGAAGATTTAAAAGCTACCTAACCACACTGAATTAATGAATGAAGGAGTCATGTTTCTAATCTTTAATACTTCAGCCATGCCCATTTTCCCAGCTATCCCATACCATCTTCTTGGGTCCAATAGTCACAATCCTCAGCAACAACATCCTTCTTATATAAGTTGGCCTAGAAATAAACCTAGCCATCATTCACTCACTAATTAACAAATCAAACCCCATATCCATGGAAGCAGCAACAAAATACTTTGTTACTCAAGCAAAAGCATCAATAATTCTTTCTTAAGTTCAAACAACTAGGCCTATGAAATTTTCAACCCCAAACCCACAACTTTACTCTCACACTAACCTTTCTTTGACTAGCAATTAAACTAGTGGTTTCACCCTTTCAGTGCTGACTTTCTGAAGTTACTCAAGGTATCCTACCCTGCAAGCTTAATCCTCCTTATATGACAAAATATTGCTCCTCTATCAATTCTTTTCCAAACTTATAAACTAATAAATACAAACCTTATTGTTCTATCAGCAACCCTCAATCAAACACAAACATGAAAAATCATAGCATACTCCTCCATTGCCCACATAGGATGAATAGTTGCTGTTCTCCCATTCAACCCTTCCATTATACTCAACCTAATCACTTACATTTTGCTTACAGCCTCAATTTCCACTACACTTTCTCTTCACTCCTTTATACCAACCAACTTCATGTCACTTATATGAAACAAAATACTCACCATACTAATCATCACTTCCCTTATCCTTCTCTCCCTATAAGATCTTCCTCCATTAACAGGATGTCTATCCAAATGAGCTATAATCACCGAACTCCTAAAAAACAATAACTTGTCCTTAGTGTCTCATACACCTGCACCTTCTCTCCATCTTACCATGGACAGCACTGCAGTGTTTGGTGGGACATGTTATTTCATGTCTTGCTTGCCACCTGTTTTTTAGAGCCAAGGGAAAGGTATGCAGGGCAGAAAGAATGCTGGAGAGTCTTAGCGTCAGAAGCTATAGGAATTCAGGTAAAGGGAGTCATATCATTTGACAGATGGACATAGAGTGCAAGAAGCCACAACTTGATCTAGGTCACATAAAAAAATCTAAATCTGAGCTGACCTTATGAACCATCTCTTGACTCTGGGGTCAAAACATTGCTTTCTTCATGATGTGCAACCCAGTTTATGGACTGGAATCCCTGAAGGTCTTCTTGAAGTGCTCTGTTCCTCTGGCCACGTGCTCAGAGACCAAGTTACTTAGCCATAGACTTCCCAAGATGGTGCTATGTGAAACAGGTGGTCTTTCCAGATCTCGAGAAGTAAAGCTATCCATGAGACAAGTGTGCTTATTGATATTTAGGCATTATCATATACTAACTACTAGTAGTAAGAATACTCCAGAAGCCCAAATGCAAAATGAACTCTTTTTTATTCCATCCTTGGCTGTTGGCTTTATGTTGCCTGAATGAGCTAAAAAGAGGCTTTTCAACCTGAGCACTGCTGACTTTTCTTTATATACAGAGAGGTCTGTGTACTCTAGGATGGTTGCTTTCCTGGCCATTACTCCTTAGATTACAGCAGCATCTTGAACCCAAGACATGCTATGTAAAAATGCCGGGCGGTGGTGGCGCACGCCTTTAATCCCAGCACTCGGGAGGCAGAGCCAGGCGGATCTCTGTGAGTTCGAGGCCAGCCTGGGCTACCAAGTGAGTTCCAGGAAAGGCGCAAAGCTACACAGAGAAACCCTGTCTCGAAAAACAAAAACAAAAAAAAAAAAAAAAACAAACAAACAAAAAAAATGTTTCTAGATACTTCCAATATTCTACTAAGAGGAAAATTGTCCTGGATTGAGATTCCTAGGCTTCCTGAGTTTAAATACCAGGCATTCTGCTTGCTTTTGGCTTCTCATTTCTTCTGCTGTAAATAGAACATTGGATCAGATAAACTCTGACTTCCTATTCTCAAATACAGTGACTCGTGTCTCCCATTCTGGGTCTGATCTTCCAGAGCTCAACAATGTTTCTGGCAGGGTAAATTCATGGTTGAGTCCTGGGGCAATGTCAAGGGGCTCAGACAGCCAGCTCTTCTGATCCCAAAGCAGACTTTGAAACTATGAGAGAAGACAATAGTGAGTACAGACTAGAGAACATGGATGGGACATTTTGTGTTCTGCAAAACCCAATTCATTCAGACAGAAAGCACCACTGGGCTATCAGGGGAAATGAGAGTGGGTTGAGGGGGCAGAAGGGTAAGAGATGAGAGTCAGGGTTGTTTTGAAGTGATCAACTTAGGAAGTGAGTATTGATGGAGCCTTGAGGCTCACAAAGAACCTTAAGCAATACATGTACAAGGCTTCCAGCACACGTGGATGTGGGGAAACACTTAGCAAAAACCTTTTCCTGCCTGTTGTGGTTAAGAGAGTGTGTTTTCCTGGGCCTTTAATGTAGTTTTGATTATCTGTAGTTTGTAAAGTGCTGTCTTTGGAGATATCCAGATTAACTAAACATAGTATTTGTCTCATTGGAACTTAGAACTTAGAAGATGTGATATGTTTGCACTTAATCAATAACAGAGTCAATGGAAGCTGAGAAGGGGGCAGGTGACTCAGCACAGGCTAATTGTGCAATCACAGATGAGAGGAGATGAGTAAGGCGGCTTCTTCTCTGGACTCCCAATGATTCCACGTTATCTTAGCATTTTTAAAAGGTGCAGAATGGTCTATCCACCTCGAGAATGAAGCCTAAAGGGTTTTTTCTCTCTGGTATGTCATAGATTTCTGACTTCAGTAAGAAGATTGAGTTTGCATTATGCAATCTCCAAATTCTGACAGACATAAAAATGTGGGGAAATGTCTGACAGCCAAATACATATATAATCAAGTGACTGTGTAAAATTTTTTTTGAGATACAGTCACACCGTGTAGCCCTGGATGACCTAGAACTCACAATGTTGAGCAGGCTGGCCTTGCACTCACAGCGATGAGTACTCCACTACAGCTGTGTATTTTTAAAGCTACGGTTTTGTAATCAGTGGCCACTTAGGAGAATAGCAAACTCATCAGACCCAAACAGAAAGTGGAATTGCATATTAATTCACAGAAAATTTACCTGTTGGTCCCGCCTGAAAGGACACTTTGACACTGACCAACGGAAGCACCCTGCAGTTCTCTGAAATCAAAAAGGGAAGTGTTTCCCATAGCTTGCTTCTTTGTTAATATACATGTCTCTATGGATGGTGAGCCCATTCCTGCCCCAAACAAGAACAATTCCACTGCTCTGCTTTTGAGCATTCTGAACCTTTTCCCCTAACAATCTTGATGAGTGTTGTATGCTGCATACAAATAACCACTGAAAGCCTGGAAAGAAGGTAGTCATCCCAACCCACACCATCTGTGGTCTCAGCTAGATTTGTGGCATGTCTCCCTGAGCTGAAGCAAACCTCCCTCTGTCTCGAGTACACCGCGAATCAGAAATAAAAAATACATTAGGAAAAGTAGGCAAACATTAAAATGAGTTGTTACAGAACAGGGGCGCAGACTCCAGTGTTCAATGTCAAGGGCACACCATTCTGCTCCAATAGCATCTTTATGTGAAAGTGCTTCATGGCAGGCAGTCATAAATGAGCAGTCAGTAAGGAGACTGAAATGGAAACTGAGTCACAGTGAGTGTTTATTATTGCTTAAATAAAGCAACTATACAAGGAGTAAATACTAAACAGTTACAGGGAGGAAAAGATTTCCTGGTCATTGTCTTGCCATCTTGTCCAGGTCAACCGAAAATTTGGCTCTGGTGGGCTGACAGATTGTCAGAATGAACAGGTTAAGGCTGGAAATGTTCATCTGTGATGGAAGTTTCTCCTTCCAGCTGTCTCAGGAGCTCCAGAGGCACTGACAAGGACAGCAATGGCCCCATAAATCAGCAAGGGCATTTTGTCTGTCTGAAAAGCATTATCTCAGCATTTGGCCAGGCAGTTCTGAAGACTGCTTTGCTTTGCCCTTATCAGGGTGTAACAGCTTTCAATGAAGATATACAGCCCCTAATGAAAATGCAAGCAGTAATCTAAAATCTATATACATTCCACCTAATCATTTACGTAGATGTGCCTTGACATTTCTACCTAAATACATTTGTCCACCACTTTCCAAAGAGATCATAGTTTAACCATGGGGTACTCACCCGCCTTAAGCCTTCCGAGTGTAGAAGAGGAGCTAGTCTGACCAAGCTAGAGAAAAGTCTCAATCTGGAACCTTGTAGGAGCAGCATAAAGACCCTGGACTTTATTTTCCCTAGTTTCCGAACTGCAGTGCCTAACGTGACAAGATATTACAGATGGTTTTATTGCTTGTTAAATGGAAGGGGGGTGTGCTTTGGAAGATACCCATCAGGCAATGGATGGAGGCTGATTTGCAACTGGTGGAATGGGTAGTCTGCAGTCCATTTTGTGTTGAGTAGAGCTGGGCCAGGAGAATGAAGGCTGATCAGCAGCAAGTACAGAGTACTTCTGCATTTGTGTCATGCATCCATATTTATGTTTATGCAGTGTATATTTACTTTTTTATTTCCGTCTCCTCCTCCCCCAATGCAAGCAGCTGACTTCGACATGTGCTTCATTGTCTGGTCCTGGATATGTCATTTGTGCTTACATTTGCTTTGCGGTTTGCTATTTGAAGTATCATTAGTTGCTTCCTCATCCTGGCTCCACCATCATCCCATTTGCCATCTGGATGTAGCACATTGCTGTTAGCACTGCAGCTCCATCTACACAATTATGTAGTTCCTTACACTGCTGGGGGGGTTCGTTATTTCTTTAGAAAACAAGGATGCGATGTGCATAAAAGCTTTAGTGCTGATGTTACCATCTCAGGCACTTGATAAATTCTTTAGGACTATTTTTGGTTGCTATCATCATTTCTTGCAGAAAGTCTTTGCTATGGATTTGCTGGGTGCTTTTCATAGAGTGGCAGAGTTTACTAAATGGACACAACACTTGCCTTCTAGAAGCCTATGATTCCAAATGGACAATATGAGAATATGTTCATAATGATATCTAACTGCACAGCCCACAAAGCATCTTTACTCCAATGAGAGTTTCAATGAAGGAAATTGTTAAAATTATTGTTAAATGGTTTAGTGAGTATATCTGTGTTATTGAGCAACTGGAACTATGCTGTTATATTGGGAGATTTTTAAACATTAGAATTGTGATGAATCTGAGCAATACCTTTCCAAAACAGTGCCATTGAATATTGAATGTAATGATGATTCTATGAAACTATTTATCTTCTTTTTGTGGCCCACTAATTTTAGTTGCCCTGGCCAACAGCTTCTAGGTCTTTTTAGAGTCTTCTGTTTTCTTCTAATAAATTAAACTTGTCATTAAGTCTATATTTTCATTCTCAACATTCTTTTTTTACCATCTTATATTAAATCTATTTCTGAATTTGGATAAATAAATCTAAGGCAAGCCATTTATCTTCAGTTTTGTCTGATTTCTGTTCATCTGCCCACTGGCAACTCAGAGTTGTTCTGATTTCTGTGAATTATCAGTGAATTTTTCTGGATCCACATATGTTCTTCATCTCCTGCTTCTGGATGTCCCTTCTGTGTTTCATTCTATTATATTAACATTTCTTATACTTTATAACCTCTTTATCACAGCCCTTAGCTGGCCACTAAGTTTCATCTGAATAATATTTTCTCTCCCCTGAGCTTTGTGCTTCATTCAGCCCATGATTAGTTGATTCTTATTTACTTCAGCTATGTGTTTAGCCTTGCATTGACAGTCCCATGCTTTGTGTTTCATTTGTACCATTGTCACGTCTCCAACGAACAAGTAGATGGAATGCATGTTATAGGTTGGCCACAAACCTTTGGCTAATTTTGATTTTCCAAGCATATGTCAGAGCCATAAAGTTTAAAGATACATAGAAAATCCTTAATGGGTCCAGCAACCCATTATATATAATCTATAACATATAATTTGTTCAAAATTATTTTGGCCTATTAATATATTGCTTTGTGTTATACTTTGAGCTAGCTGGCATTAATTGTTGGATTCTGACTGAGAATGACCTTTCTATGAGAATTGTGCCCACAATTCCTGATTTTGATTTGAGCCTTTAGAATTTTTCTCTATACCTTGATTATGAATCATGATTCATTTAATTAAAATCCACTTTTAGAGACAAAAGAAATCAACAATCTGAGAAAAGTGAAATGCCACTTTCATAGCCCTTTCCCTTGAGTGCCCTGAGTTTCTTCCTAAGGCATTTGCTGAAGGCAGTTTAGGCCTTTTCACCAAAAATAAAACTTAACACCAGCTGAGTCACAATCGAGATTGGCTCAAATCTTGGACATGTTTTACTCTCAATGTTTTTCCATTTAGCAGCACTATGAGTTCTTGTTTT
Source organism: Peromyscus californicus insignis (assembly GCF_007827085.1). Classification (NCBI taxonomy): domain Eukaryota; kingdom Metazoa; phylum Chordata; class Mammalia; order Rodentia; family Cricetidae; genus Peromyscus; species Peromyscus californicus. The sequence continues at coordinate 23,591,477 of NW_026294402.1, forward strand.
AATTACCATATGCATCTATGTATACTTTCAAAGCATAAAGAGGCAGAATGCCAAAACACCACTGAGTGGAAGAATGCCCAAGAAATTGGGAAATATTGCTAACTAACTTGTCTTATGAAAAATCCTTCATTTTCCAGAGCCCTGTGAATGTGGAGTGAATTCTCTTTAAGTAACTAAATATTTGGATGCTTGGCTGAACAGACTCCAAAATTCTTGAGGTTCATGGCTCTTAGTCCTGCCCTCCATCTCATGAAGAAAAAGCAATGGTGGTTATTCAGCATTCTGGGTAGGGCCCGCAGTCAGCCTGCCATAGAGGAGCTTTACCAACAGATTGTTAATTTCCCCCACTTTCTCCCTGAATAGCGTTGTGCCTTCTGGCAAGAAGCGGCGTTACATCTATCCACGCGCTCTCACCTGTGGGCACGCGAAGCTGCCTAATCGGCTCCTGCTTTTTGCCCCACTGGGCTGTGACTGAGCAGGGAGAGAGAGCTGTGTGCAACTTGCTAATTGTCTCAGCCTGTAACTCTTAAATGATGAAAAAGATTAAAAGGGAAGGAAAACAGCTATTATATCTTTTTCTTGAAAAAACTTTCACCGTGAAAGGCTCATTAACATCATTAGTGTTCCATTAACCTCTAGCCAGACAAATAAGCTGGAGGTAATTTCAGAGCATGGGGAGAAAGAGAAAGTGAGGAATTTTAAAATTATCTGGGTGTAGGTGACATTTTCCAGCTACCTCAACTGAACACTTGGACAGACACCAGTGACTTGACTTACTTTACTGCCAGTCTGGCATTGGAATATAGCCAGCACTCTAGCTGCTAGGCAGGTCTATAGGTAATAGCAAGCAGAGAGATTCATTGATTAGGACAAAATGAAATTCATTTTAACACGACAACATAAGAAGTCTTATGAAGGGATGCTGTGTGGTACAATACATGCTTTAAAAAGATCTACTACGAAATTATGTTCCATTGTTGAACAAAAAGTCTTTACCTTGTCATTTTTCTCTCTCACATTTTCTGTTATTCTAATCCATGCCTCCATGTCTGACTTCCCTTCTTTGATCTCAACTCTCACAAAATCTGCTACAAATCAGGAAAATGGATGCAAAATATTGTTAAGTTTCTTGGTCTCTGGGTTTCCCGGTATGGTAGAGCAATTTTTAAGATGGAAGGAGACTTGAGATTTTCTTTTTAACCAATCCAAAAACACAGTGTGGATTTTTGGAGATAACAGTTTTTCCCTCTTTGAAAGTATGGTTTAAGTTTTAGAGTGTTCCTGGTGGCGAGCAGAAGCTGTTCAAGGCACAGAGTCCCAGTGATCCTATATAAGACTAGATGGATATATAAGTTAAAAATGTCTGCTCAAGTTAGAAAACCACAAATTGCTATTAAAATAAAATAACAATGTTGACTTTATTTCTAATTTGAGATGTCAAAATTATTCTCATTAAGATCTTACTTGTGCACTAAAGTATGTTATGACAATAATCCAACCAGCAATGTCCTTGGTAGCCTCCTCTCTGCTTTCCCCCAACTCCTCAGAACCAGGTGCTGGATCTCTACTGTGAACTCAGTGTGGTGCTCTGCTCTGCTCTCTACTGGGTCATCCTCTATGACCATGGATTTGATTTGGAAGATGTCAAAGTTTCTATCTGTACACACACACACACACACACACACACACACACACACACCCTTTAATAGGCAAGATAAAACTTCCATTACTGTGAGAGAATCCAGTTCCCAGCATAGTGTATCCTTAAGAGAGTTCCTGATCCCTAAGCATTTCTCTTTGGCTTCAAAGTTGTTTAGATTGTTTTCTCCCCTTTCAGGGAAATTTCAGTTCATGGAAAAATTGAGGAGAAAGCAGAGAGACTTAACTCACATTCTCTATTCCACATGTGCAGAGACTCTACCACCATTATTAATATCCCATACCAGAGTGGTTTTTTTCTTATAACTGATGAACCCACAGTGGTACATTATTCTCCAAAGTTCATGGTTTATGTAGTAGTCCAATGTCAGCATTGTATATTCTATGGATTTAGACATGTAATGTAAAGAATTTACTATGATAGTACCAGAAAAAGCAATCTCAATGTCTTAAAAATCTGCCTATTTATTCTCTCTCCCTCTCTCTCTTTTACTCTTTACAATCACAGATCTTACTGTCCTGATAATTTTACCTTTTTGAGAATGCCATCTAGTTGCAAACATATAATATATAGTCATATAAGATTGACTTCATTCACTTAGCAATATTTAAGTTTCCCCCATGTTTTTTGCTTGGCTCAACAGCTCACTTCTTTTCAGTGCCTAATGTTACTCAGCTGTAAGTATCACAGTTTGTTTATCCACTTACCTGCTAAAAGGCAACTTAGTTGCTTCTGAATTTTTGCAAATTATGAACAAAGCTGCTGTAAGCTTCTGTGTACAGAGGTTTGCATTGACAAAAGTTATTGATTCACTTGGGGCAAATAACAAGCAGTGTGATAGCTGAGTAGTATTCTGAGGGAGTTGAGTTTTGTAAGAAATTGTCAATCTGTCTTCCCAAACAGGCATGCCATCTTGTATTTCCACCCTCTATGAATGAGCATACTCATGTCTGGATTTTGATATTTGGACTTCAGCATTCTAATAGGTGTGTGTTAGTTTTCCATTTTAATTTGCATTTGCCTGGTGGCATATCATGTCAATATCATCCCACACACTCTCAGACTATCTGCATATCTTTGGCAAGAGCTGTGTTCAACTCTTTCGACTTCTTTCAAATATGTTGTTTATTTTCTAATTATTGATTTTTAGGGAGGAATTTTGTATATAAAGGAGGCCTTTATAAATATTTTCTCTGAGTTTTAAATTGTTTTCACATTCTCTTGATAATGTTTTTCTCAGGAGTTTTGAATTTTAGTGGCATTCCTCTTGTCAATTATTTCTTTTGTGGGTCTTGCCATTGGCATTATAGCTAAAAACAATTGTCACACCCAAGGCAATCTAGGGTTTTCCTACATTATCTCCTGGGAGATTTACTGCTGTGTGCTTCCACTTAGATTTATGATTTGAGTTCTTTTTCATGAAAAGTGTAAGGTTTGGACCTGAATTCTCATTTTTTTTGTTGATGTGTACATGTCAAGTGGTTCAAGCCTGATGTATGCAAACTGTCTACTCACCCTCTCTCCTTGTGCCTTTCTAAAATGCCAGTTGACTACTTGTGTGGTCCTATTTCTAGGTTCTCTAATTTTTTTTTTATCAATGGTCTATATTTAGTCTTTTACCAATATCATAGTATTGATAGTTGTAGCTTTCTGGCAGTCTTTTTTCTTTTTATATTCATCTCTCTCTGTTTCTCTCTCTGTGTCTCTGTCTCTCTGTCTCTCTCACACACAATCTCTGTGTGTGTTGTGCATGAATGTGTATATGAATTTTTCATATGTGTGGGTGCATGTGTGCATATGCTAGTACTCATGGAGGCCTAACTCTGATATCAGGACTCATTTTCCATCATGTTTCTACCTAATTCATTGAGGCAGGGTCCCTCAGTCAAACTCAGAGCTTGCTAATGTGGCTAGTCTTGCTGGCTAACTTGCACTGTGGAATACCTGTCTCTTCTTTCCAAGGCTAGAATTACAGGCTGACATGGCCACCTTTAGTCTTGTGCCTTGTGGCAGGGTCCTGTGCTGTTTCCTTTGGGGGAGTGGGCAAGTAGGTGCAGAGTCAATGACACAGATCCTGGGAGGATGTCGAACAACAAGCTCAGTTTATTAAGAAAGAAACAAGCCTTAAATACCTTCCACCCCACCCTGGGGGAAGGTCTGATGAATATGCATCTGCTGGTGTGACATGACTGCCTCTAATAGGTGCAGGTAATCTCAGATAATGTCTTAGCTGCTGTTGCTAAGGCCCTTAGGCAGATTCAGGTTGGCTCTCAGGACATATCTTATTACTGATTTGGGCTGGCTGCCCCTCAAGCCTGTTAGGGCTGAGTCATCACAAAGTACCTCTCCATATAAATTTTAGAATCAGCTTTCAACATCCACAAAATACCTTGTTGAGTTTTTTGTGTGTATTGCCTTGGATGTACAGAGGAGTTCTGGAAGGGCTATTATCTTGACAATATTTAGTCTTCTTATCTATGAACAGGGTCTACCTCTCCATGATGTCCTTTTCTATGTTCATAGCTTTCCTCCTATATTGTATCCATTACTGTATTTGCCATACACATTTCATTTTTGAGGCCATTAATGTAAATGGTAGTGTGTTTTAATTTTAGATTCCTCCTGTTCATTATTAATGTGAAGGAAAAACATTATTATCTTTCTGATATTAAACTTGTGTGTTGCAGCTAGATCATTATCACATCCAGGAGAATTTCTTGGGAGTTGTTTTTTGAGAGATGTTTGGTTTTGCTTTTCTGGTTTGTGAGTGTGGTGGGGGGAATATTAAAATGTTTTTTTTTTTTATAGATCACCATGCCATCTGCAAACAAAGACAGCTTTACTTACCCTTTTTTCAATATAAATACATTTTGTTCATTGCTAAAATATTACTGTATTGTTTAGGACTTCAAACATGGTATTGAAAAACAGTAGTGAGGAGATGAATCTTTGCCTCATATCTGATCTTAATGGAAAACATAGTTTCTCTCCTTGGGTGTGATGTTATAGTGGATTTTGTCTTGTTTGCTTTGTACACTTTCTCTGTCATGTTACAGAAGCTCCCTCTCTTCTTAATTTGTTGAGAATTTCCATCAGTAATGGATGCTGCATTTTTATGACCTTTATTATACAACTGTTGATATCATTATGTGATTTGTCTCTTTTAACCTATAATGTTATGGGTTACAATAAATAATTGAGATGAATTTTAGTTAGTAGTAATGTGTAATTCTCTTTATATGTCATTGAACTCAATTATATGACATTTGTGGTGATTTATTTCTGTGTTTGTAGAGTACAGTGGTCTGTTGTTGTTGTTTTTTTCTTCTCATAATGAACTTTTTCGGGATTTGGCTTAGAATGGTGATAGCAATGGAGAATGAGTAGGAAGAATGCACTCTACTTATGTCTTCTGAAAAAGATTATAAAAGTTTGATATGATGTCTTCTTAAATAGTTGTTAGAATTAGTTTGTGAAACCATCTGTGCTTGGTGGCTGCTGGTTTTAGAAGTTTTAAATTATTGATTCCATTTACTTAATAGATACCAGTTTATTCATAATGTCTACTTCTTCCTGTGTGGGTTTTAGAAGACATTTCTTTCAGAGAATTAGTCTGTTTCATCTAAAGTTTCAAATTTGTGAACATAGGGCTTTCATATTTCTTTATTATTTTAATGTCCTTGGGGTCTGTAGTGATGCTTCTGTTTTCGTTTGTGAAAATAGTAATTTGGGTTTTTTCTCTCTCTTTCTAGAAGTTTATTGGTTTTGTTGATGTTCTAAAAGAATCTGTCTTTTAAAAGTCACATTGATTTTCTCTGTTTTCAATTTCATTGATTTCTGCTCAAATTTTATTACTTACTTTCTTCTGCTTACTTTGAATTTAATTTACTCTTCATTTTCTGGTTTCTGAAGATGGAAATTTAAGTTGTTGATTCTTCTTTATTTATAACATATGCAACACAGTGCTATAAATTTCCCTTTGGGCACATTTTATCTATATCTCTCATATTTCTATTTTACATTTTTTATTTTACTTAGTTCAAAACATGTTTAAATTTCTCCTGGGATTTCTTCTTTGACCCATGTCTTTTTTAGAATACAAGTTTCTTGGGATTATCCATTGTTTTTCTGTTACATATTTCTAGTTTAATTCATTGTAGTCTGAGAGTAGATGATATTGTATAATTTCCATCCTCTTCAATTTGGCAGGGTGTATTTTCTGTCACAGATGTGGCCAATCTTAGTGAATGTTCTATGTAAGCTTTATAGGAATGTATAATCCTCTGCCTTGAATAAACTACTCTATAGGTATCAAATATATTCAGTTGATTGTTTGGTCTGTTGAATTCAACTGTGTATGTATTAGTTTTCTGCTTTTTGGATCTGTCCATTTATGATAGAGGGGTCCTGAAATCCCCCATTGGAATAATGGAGTCATTTAATTTCTCCTCAAAGTTCTATGAATTTTTTCCTCATATATGCTGCCACTCTGATGTTAAGTGAATACATATTGAGAGCTATTAATGACATATAATTATCTACTAAATTTTTTTGTTTTATTTTAATTATGTATGTCTATGTCTATGTGTAGGTATATGCACCTGAGGACAGATAGTTGAGGATCAAGAAGAAGAAGAACAAGAAGAAGTCAGATCTCCTGGATCTGGAGTTATAGGCAGTTGGAAGCCACTAAACATGGGCACTGGGAATTGAACTTGGGTCTTCTAAGAGAGAACTGATAAGCTGTGGGAGACCAGTTCCCACATTTATTTATTCCTGGGACTCTTGAGGAATGAGGAATAAGAGACTTAGGTAGAAATAAATAGGGGAGAAAAAGAGAAAACACAGGATAGCCTTGGGCCTGGATCCTTATCCACCAGCCCAGAACTTTATTCCAAGAGCTTTTTATAACAATGCTAAGGGGGGGGGGCATAAGACCTCCCCCTTGCTAGATAAAGCCAAGTATAGACCCTTACAAACACCTGGTATTCAAGCCCATGGTCCAACCAACCTCTTACACAATCCTGCTGGGTAAAGCCACTAGGAAACCTAGTGGACTCCAACAGGTCCCTTTTCTTAATATTAAAAAACATAACAAAACAAAACCTCCCCATTAAGAGCTCACAGCAATCTCCATAGCTGTCACATCTCCCAGTGAAGGAGTAGAGGATGATAAAGACAGAATGTCATTTTGGGAATTGGTCTAAGATGACAACAGCAGTTTTAGCTACATCAAGCCCATTAAATCAAAAAACTCTTGATGCAACCAATCAAACAAATCAATAAATTCCTGATGCAACTTCATCAAACTTAAAGTCTCCCTTAGCTTCATCATTATCATTAACATGTTAACATAATTCTAACATAAATATTGCTATACATAATTACAATTATCTCAATCTTACATCTTAAAGCAAACTCTTAATAGAACCATTTGAATTTCTTGCTAACAAAACATAGGATAAACTTCTGATGTGGTCACATCAAACTTAAATACTTCCTTAACTTCACCAAACCATGGTACATCAATATCAATAGGTTAACATAATAACTCTAACATAAATATTAGTATACATAATTATAATTCCTACAAACCTACATTCAAAAGCGATATTCTCAATATTAACCATTCACACTTTTCTACAAACTTACATTCAAAAGCAATTTCTTAATAGAACTATACAAAATAAAACCTTAATCAACTCAAGTAACAAGAAAATATCTTTTAATTAAATAGACTTAGGACTATTAACTTTCCCTTTTCTTTATAATTTTTTAAACTAATTCTCAAGTCTAGTTAGAAAAAAACAAATTTCTCTATTCAAACAGTTCCATTTTTAACACAAAACCGGTTCCATAAAACAGTTCCATAAATCATTAACGTTGATAAAGTCTATATGCATAAGTAAATTCCAAACTGTCCCATTGCAATGAAATCATTACTGACCATTTCATTTCTTAAGCTTAAAAAGTTCAAAAGAATAAAGGCTGGTACCAGGTCTTCCAATTATGAAGAAACATTTCTCACAACCAAAAACTTTTTGCATATAACAATTTTAGTTCAAACAAGCATTTCTGCAACTTTTGTTCTCAGGCCAGAAACACTTTCAGTTACAGCAGCATTTACCAGGAAACTTAGCCTCAGGGAGAAGTAACTGCCATAGTAACTGAGCTGCTATGAGCTCCTCCAAAAAAGCTCTCTGCCCAACCAGCAAACAGAAACTGCAAAGTTTTTGCTGCTAGCTCTGTTCAGGCTTTTACAACTTTTACAGTCCCAATCTGTTTGTGCCATCCTGTAACTGCGCTGTTCCCAGGACCCCTGTATCTTGAGGCTAGAGGGCTGTCAATAACCTCATGCCATAGGGACTAAAGATTCTTCCAGCTGCTATGGGTTGAGCTGTGGATTTCCTACAGCAACCCTGGCTCCAGGAGGAAAACCTGGCCACTACAAACTGTGGCTTCCTTGGGTCCCATTACCTCTTTTACCTGGTCCTGTGCTTAGCACCTTGGATCCAGAAAACCTCCGTCTACTGTCCTCCTTGCACAGCTGCATGTAGCCCCATTGCAATTCCATGGTTCCAGCCAAACCTTGCTGCTAGGAGCTCATCTGTGTCTCAGCAGTTCCCACAGTGCCCCAGTCTGGCTGTTCAGCCTGGAGCATGGCTCTCACCTCCACAGTTCCCTAGGCTCCAGCACATCTCAGCTGCTCATCTGGCACTGATACCACTCTGCTCTCAGCCTGCAACAGCACCTCTGCTGACTCACCTACTCAGCTCTCCACCTCTCCCATGGTGTCTCAGGCTCCAGCAACCAGTGACTATGGCTCTGGCTCTGTGAGACAGACCTGCTCTGGAAGCTGGGGTCCAAAGTGTTTGCTGTACCCCAAACCACTGCCTGCAATTGACCTCTCTTGTGGCATAGTGTTTCCACTCCTCACAGTGGCTTTTCCATGGCAGAAAGCTTGCAGAGCCTTGGGCACCTGCCCCCACCTGTGCTGTGCTGATGTTCTGAAGGTCTCAGCCATGGATACCTGGCTAGGGCAGCCACTCATGCTCTGTTGCTGATTTCTGAAGCTGGCAGTCTCTGAAGCTGTTTTTTGCAGTTGTTGGTGGCTTCTGGAACTGCCAAGTTTGCAATCTGCTATGGACACTGTTTTCTGCATCCCAGGTTCCACTTGTACTGGGGGGAGAATCTACTCTACTCTAAATTATTTTTTATTAATCCTTCACCATATAATCCCTCTATTATACCTTCGCCATGTCCCTAGACCTAAAGCCTGTATCCTACCCTAATATACCTAAGCCTACATTTTTATGACTTACTTTATTTATACTTCTTATTTAAACTTACATTCTATAGGACTACTTCATAAACCTTGACATCTAGAAGAGATCTCTGAACTATTATCACTTTACATATTACATACCTCTTAGAAGCACTATTTACCAAACTTATTTAAGAGAAAAATATAGAACTATTAGAAAGACTCTCTTAGCAGAACTTAACAAACATGTATAAGAGATAACTTAACACCTACAAAAGATTTCTTAGCTAAACTATTAACAAGACCAGAAGTACACAAATCATTTCTGAAGTTCAGAGTTTAGAGTAAAGTTCAGAGTTTATAGTCAGCTTTGATATCATTCTGAAAGTTCTCCTAACAGTTGGAAACAAGAGCCTAATTGTTCAACGGCTCTCCCTCAACCTGGGGATTTATTGAGTGTTGTTGCTAAACAGTACTTTATGCATTCCAGGTCTTTTATAAAAACTCTATTAAGAACTATCTTGGTTTACAGAAAACCCAAAAAAGAGGAAAAAAGATGAGGAAAAAAACCTCCTAAGGAACATTCTGTTTCTGAATTGCTCAGTTAGCAACTGTACAAAAGTCAATTTATCATCAAGAGAACATAATTGTCTAAGTTTCAGGGGGGTTCCAGACCTGCATCATTCAGTGGGGCCCTCTGCTAGACTATTTGTCTTGAAAGCTTAATGTATTTCTAAGTGACTTCACTGCCCTTATAGGTAGCTCATTGCTACCTTAATAATAATGACAATATAGTGTCATTATTAAGGCTGTAATTCTTGGGATAAAGCTATTTTTTCCCAGTCATCTTTCCTGCCAGGTTCTCTAAGCTGTTCCAGAACTGGAAGAAAAGTACCCTGCGGTAGATGGCTTCTTAGCTAGGGACTGTTATTTTTCCCAAGCTTATCACAGCTCCCTGGATGGCTACAATTCAGACAAATGTTTTTGTTACAGCAGAAAAGCTACCACAAAGCCTTGCCTTAGGCTGAGGGTGAAATTACCAATTTGAACTACCATAATACTCTCAACAAAATCTTCTTGTGCAGCTATTAGGCAATATAAGGCACTTTCCCAAAGGAGTCTGTATCATCCACCACTGGTCAAAACTGGTGCAGCTCTGAGCTCCGTTTCCTTACAGTTTTTCATTGAAGCTGACATTCAACAAACTCTCAGTTTTTCCCCTGATTTCTTAAGGTTTTCAAAGTGATTTGATGACAAAAGATACTAGCACTTTAGTTATCTCTTTAGAGATAAGATGTTCACCTGTTTTTAGTTCTCAGGAGGTAAAATTAAGATTTCTAGCATTGCTTTGAAAAGAAACTTCACTTTTAGTGGGGAAAAAAAAAGTTTTTCCAGGCAGTACCACCAATTTTAGCTGCAAAACTACATTTCCCAGAAAGCCTTTCTCTATAGTGTCATGCTATTACTACATTTCCAAGGTACTTTTTCAAAACTATATTTCCCATCATGCCTTCCAAGTATGCCACTTCCTATTTCTGTTTATAGAGTCAGTGTGTTTTGTGTTTATACTGAAATCAAGCTTCTGCTTTTTTTTAATCAAGGGAGGTTTTTGTTTTCCCCAAGCTTGCATTAGGACAGATGTATTTCCCTAAACAGAACTTTCATCTGACCCTGTCCCCAGCAGGTTGCATGCATCTGCCTGCATGTAATGAGACTTCAGCTTATTGCCAGAGGAAAAAACCCTTCAGAGCTTCATTCCTTCTCCTCACTGGCGAGTGAGGGAAACCAAAAGCACTTGAAACAAAGCTTTTTCAGAAAGGTCCTTTCCCTGATAGAAAAGAGAGCTTTTCTCCTGGATAGTTCTCCATCCTATCCTGGCTTGGCTCCTCTACCAGATAGTGTCCCTGATGTGGCAGCACCATTGCAGATGCAGTTCTGCTTTACTGCTTCCTCCACCTGCACTTTCCTGCATCTGTGGCTAGGTTCTAGCTCCTGGAGGATTTCAGGATGCTGTTTTTCTAGCTTAGAAAGAGGGCTTAGCAGAGAGATTTGTCTAATTCCAAGAGGTCTTTTTGTTTTTTATTACAGTGAACCACAGGTGATGTTCCCATACAGGTCATTAACAGGTGAATCTAATTTTGTGCTTACAGAAACTGAGAAAGTTCTGAAAGGTTTTTAGTTTTTTAGAGAGAGATTAAATTTTTCCCCAGAAAGCTTTCAGTTTTTGAGAGAAACAGACCACCAAGTTTTCCCAAGACTTCTGTTCTCTAAACTTTGTCTTCAGTGGCTAAGAGGAAACTAATTCTGATGGTAGGTGTTGTAAAAGTGCTCTCAGGCACTGCTGGTGGAACAGTGGGTTTTGCCTCTCCTGCATCTGCCTCAGGGACAATTCCCTCCTGCTTCTCCAGGCTTAGCTCTAGACTGTCTCAAATCAATGCCCACAGGCCAAAAGCTTCCATGTGAATCTTTTTTTCTGCCTTTTTTTCTTTTCCTCTGGTTTTTTCCAGCTTGTGTTTATAGCCCCATAGTTAGAAAATTAAGGACATAGTTTCTCTGTCTAGTTGCTTATTTTATCCTACTTTACCCTAAGTTTTTTCTTTCTTAAACTATATTTTTCTATATACTACCTTACTCTAAATCTCTTCCTACAATATTTTCCTATATTCTACTTTATATTTTTCCTTAATTTCTATAGATAGAAATTAAGAGAGAGATAAAGCAAAACCTAGATAGAGAGAAATCTATGCTGCAGCCTTGCAGTATTTCACTGCCTAACCTATACACCTGAGAATAAAATACCATCACCTTCATTTTTCAATTTCTTATCAGCATGCCTACACAGGCAGTGCTCCCTTCATTCCTTTCACTAAGTCCTAGGGTTTTTTCTTTTCTATTTTGTCTTTGTCTTTGTCCCTGTTCACTAGCAACGTCTGTACAGGACCAGCTCCCACATTTATTTGCCCTAAGGACTCTTAAGGAATGAGGGATAAGACCTAGGTAGAAATAAAGAAGGGAGAGAAAAAGATAGAAAACACAAGATAGTCTTGGGTGAGCCTGGATACTTATCCACCAGCCCAGAACTTTATTCCAAAGGGCTTTTTATAACAATGTTAAGGGGGCGGGGGGCAAAGGACCTCCCCCTTGCTAGATAAATCCAAGTGTAGACCCTTACACCTGGTACTCAGGCCCATGGTCCAATCAAACTCTTATGCAGTCCTGCTGGGTAAAGCCACTAGGAAACTTAGTGGGCTCCAACAATAAACTATAGCTCAAGCTCCTATATTACTTTACATTATGCTTGATAATTTAACTTGCTCTGAAATTAATACATTGATTGTCTCCTTTTTGTTAATGCTGATATACTTTCTCTATCCCTTTAGTTTTAATCCATCTATTTACCATGTACCATTTATCATCTTTGTAGTCTTTATAGTTATAGTAAGTTTCCATAGACAACATAAAGTCAGTTCTTTTTCTCCATTCTCTCTCAAAATCTGTCTGCTACTGGATATACTTGGATGGTGGATGTGTAAGGAGATGACTGACAAAGCTGAATTGGTGTTGACTATTTCTGCTACTGTTTTCCATTTGTTGCTCTTTTTCTTTTTTCCTATTTCTACCTTTCACAATTTTTTTGACTTTTTGTAGATTTAATTTGGAATTTTATAAGATCCATTTCTCTGAGAATCTTAGCAATTATAAGCTATAATTGAATACCTAAATATTGGGTATTTTGCAAGACTGAAAAATAATGATTTAAACACGATGATTTTCCTGTAATTCTCTCCCTTTACAAACAAATTCTGAGGTGATTTTACTTGTCTTTTTCAAGTTGCTAGGTCTCATCCTGGTTAATCCGGCCAGAAATATATATATGCAGCTACAAAAAGCAATTACATTAAAATCATGCCAGTCTCAGTACATTGGGCCACAAAAAACTATTTTACTAGAACAAATGTCTTACTCGGTAAATGAGAAAGTGTATACAAAAGTCACTTTGTGTTGATCCACTGCAGTACTCTCTCATGATAACAGAATAGCTGTATAAACATTGCAGCGTGTACACAGTCATATCCGCTACAACTCCAGCATCTAATGACACTGTTGATTTCCCCTGGGGAAATTATCCTATATGACAGGATAAGTTAATTCCAGTGCATCATAATTGAGCTTTACTTGCTATATATAGCAAAAGAAAAAGCAATATTTGCTCACTCGTGCTGGTACTTGAATGCCCGATATCACTAGGATACAATTTGAATGCTATATCCTGCTTCTGCCTTTATATTCATGTTTTTGTGACGTTTCCTTCCCAAGCTCAAACATCTGTTGGATCCATGCTTCAAGACACTCATGTTGCTACCTAATATCCAGCACCTCAAGAGAATGTTGAGGCAGGTGTGTGGATGTGTACACATATAGTTCATTCCAGACATTGCTTCCCTAATGAGTTGCTATTAGAATAAACAAGGACTTGCACTTAGTTCTGCTGATTTGAGCATTCATCCTGACTCTTACATCAAGACAGAAGTAGCAGAACCAAGCCTTCCTACAAAATTAACAACTCAAAAATTCACTGAGCTACTTCCATTGGTAAAAGAAACAAAACAAAACAAGAATGAACAAGAGTAACAACAAAAAACTCACACACATTGAAAATGCTTTTTGTTGCCTGTTGTAGGTCACTGAGGTGGAGGTACTGCAAGGGATCCAAAGTTCAATGGCTTGCAGATGCACTGGAAATGTCCACTGCAGCTCTTCAAGGCAACTATTCCAGGTTATAGACTTGAAAAGCACACCTGAGCACTGGCATTCTAGATTTTATTATCCATTTCTCTGTAGTCCTAAACCTTGTATGATAAATTTATCCTTTAAGTGACCTCACTTTAGCCAAGTGTTTTCCTGTGACTCACTTTCTCGACTCAATACCACTTTACCATTTAAAGGAGCTTTGATCTGAATGCCTCACAGTCACAGCAATTAATAGCTATTCTCACATCACCCAGTGCAGGTGGGTAATTATAGCTCTGCTATACAGTTTTTTTTTTTTAAATAGATCAACCCAGGTCCAGATTTTAGAATAATGACATTTCAATAAGGCTGGTATTTGGACATTTTAGAGACCCTGACTTTAACTGCCTAGATCACAATCAGCAAAAGGAAGGATTACCTGGCCAGTGCAGTTGTATTACAAGTCCATCCGTGCACTTGTTTTGATGCTGGAATAATTCTTATGAGACAGTGAAAACTAGAACTGTTTAGAACAAATTGAATTTGGTTTAACTTAATGCAGAGACAGCTTATGCCTTAGTGTTCTTCCTTTCAAAACTACATTCAAGGACTTGGATGATTCCAGTTTAAAGGGGAAATGTAAACCACAGTGAAAGGAAGGAAAATGAGTGCAGATTCCCTGCTTTGGGGATACAATTCTTTTAAAGGTGATATAGTATTATTTGCAATAATCTGCAATGTGACTGAAGGCAGGGGGTGGAAAACCCTCCTTTACAATGAGTCTGCTTTTTTTTTTTTTTTCTGTGTTTCTCTGTGTAGCTTTGTGCCTTTCCTGGATCTTGCTCTGTAGACCAGGCTGGCCTCGAACTCACAAAGATCCGCCTGCCTCTGCCTCCCGAGTGCTGGGATTAAAGGCGTGTGCCACCATCGCTCAGCTGAGTTTGCTCTTTTAAAAACTGCATTTAAGAGTTGCCTGTCACTTACTTGGTCCCTGGAATTTGATTCAGACTTTTCTGAAGGTTGCTCTGGTGTCTTGGGTCATTGCATTTAGTAAGATGTAACCTAACCTCTCTTTCTTATTGTGTTTGCAATCTGAAATGTTCCCCATAGGCTCAAATGGCAGCTGGCTACGTTTCCCCAGCACACATTTCTTAAAAATATATTTTTTTGAAATTTAAATATACTTACATCATTTTCCCACCTTTCCTCTCTCCCCTCCAACCCTTCCCATGGATCCCACCCCACCCCCACCCCCACTCAATTTGTCTCTAGAATTCACAGCCTCTATCCAGCATACACCCCACACACACATCCTGCCAGATTGAAAATTTCCCCAGTTTGGGGGAACTGCTTCCCTTTCAATGATAACGTCTATCTTCAGTTTGTTTTACTCTCTTTAATTTTGCTTCAAGTATGAAGAGAAGTCATAACCAAACCTGTATACTTGCTTAGCTATTTCTTCACTAAACGTCCTGGTTCCTGGTTTTTAAATTCTGCCCTCTGCAAAGTAAACAGCTCTTGACACATGTCAACCAAGTTCATTGCCATTTGCAACAGAGGTGGACTTTTCTGCAGTCTAGCACATTGTCCTTAGATTCTGCCCAGGATGTCACCAAATGGCTTTTTCCTTAGTTCTGCCAAATTAGATCATCTCTCTGGATCTCTGTACAGATTTCCTCTTCTTTGCCCTTTGGAATCTCCCATAATTCTTCATTCATAGCAATCTAGCTTGCTCTAGCAAGTACTGGCAAACTGCCAGGTACTAGTTACCCAGGTTCAAGGCTCTTTTCCTATTTGTAAGGACTCGGTGCAGCAGTGCTTCTTTGGCATTTCTGTCTTAATCTGTGAATTACTTACTTTTCTCATGGCTGAGTCACAATGCTTGACAGAAGCAGCTTAAGAAAGAAAACGGCCGGGCGGTGGTGGCGCACGCCTTTAATCCCAGCACTCGGGAGGCAGAGCCAGGCGGATCTCTGTGAGTTCGAGGCCAGCCTGGTCTCCAAAGCGAGTTCCAGGAAAGGCGCAAAGCTACACAGAGAAACCCTGTCTCGAAAAACCAAAATAATAATAATAATAATAATAATAATAATAATAATAATAATAATAATAATAAAATAAAAAATAAAAAAAAGAAAGAAAACGGAGCTCTGTTCTGCTGAAAGGTGTTTCAGCATCATCCCTAATTGTAGAAACGTCATGGGAGAGAGATAGATGGGGACGTTGTAGTCGCAGTCAGAAAGCAGAGAGCAATGAATGGTGCTGTTTGGCCCACTCTTTTCCTTTTTGCTTTTTATTCTGCCAGGGCCACAAGATGTGAGACGGTTAGATGCCGCTACCCTCATTCAGGATGAGTCTTTGCCCCAGTTAAGCCACTCTGAAAGTTCCTCACAGACATTACCCAGAGGTGTGTCTCCTAGGTGATGTTAAAAGTTCAGTCACATTGACAATGAAAATTGACCATCACATTTTCTGTAATTAAAACAAAATACCACCAATGAGGTTTTTTTATTTAAAAAGCAAACAAACACAAAACAGTAACTCATTTCTCTCAGTTCTAGAATGCAGTCTCTGGGCTGGTATGTTGGCGTCGAGAAGAGAGGGTTGCTGTAACCCCTAGGGGGAATTGGTGCTGTGTTGTCACACAGAAGAAATAGGCAGCTTTCATAAGGTCAGCAGCCACATTCTCTAGGGTTCCATCCTCACAACTCCATCATTTCATGAAGCCCCCTCCGTCTAATATTATTATGAACACTTTTGTTCCAATTCTGAAATGTTAGCATATTCAGGCCACAGTACCAATTAGCCATAGCTGGAGTGGCAGCCATGTGTTCTATGCTGAGATCATATAACTGTGTCCTGGGGATTTGTCCTGGAAAGAAAAGGATTACTACCAGGTTAAACGAGTCAGGGATTGTTCACTAAAATTACTATTGAACTGAGTGTATAAAGATAGCAGAATTAAACTCCCATCCTTATACTGCTCAGAGTCCAGTGGGGAAGGTTGAACATCACAGAACACAGATGATTGTGTCGTGAGTCACATGAGGAAAATGTAGAAAGTGAGAGAAGAGACAAAAGACTTGGCACCTGTGCAAAAGGCCAGGGAGGCTCCTGACTCCTGCTGGAAGATACACTGTGTGCAGGCAGGTGTGTGTGTGTGTGTGTGTGTGTGTGTGTGTGTGTGTGTGTGTGTGTGTGTGTGTGTGTGTGTGTGTCCTGGTGGTTTACAGTAGATACCAGCAGGGTCCTGTTTGGCCCCGCATTATTGGAGGGATATTGCAAGGTAATGTCAGGAGGATGAATAATGATATAGACTGTGAGATTCACTCAAGCATCCCAATTAAGAGAATCATGCTTACTATTCAGAAAGGTTATTTTTTTGTAGGATAGAGTAAGGAGACAGAGTGGCCTAGGAGAATCTTAACCCATGAAAAATACCATGAGTCTACACTGTGGATCCAGAGAGGGAAATGACTCTACAAATGGTAATGAGACAGAAATTGTGGGCTGATTGGTCAGCAGGATTTGAAGAGAAAAATAAAAAGCCTGCAGTGATAGCCAAGTTCTGCCTTGGACGTGGAAAGCACAGGACAGACAGGGAAGAGAGGAACTGACTGAAGAGGGGGATACTGAGTTCTTATTTGTTCTCACATGTGTGTGGAGTTAGCTGTTAGTAAAGTCTCAACTCATGTACAACTTTGAGCTCCTTCCCTGGCAGTAAACAACACTAAACCTCCTTTCTCTTCTTCAGAGTTTTCAAGCAGGATATTTGCATATTCTACTCCTTTGGGCTTCAGGGCTCTTTCCTCTGTCTTTTCTCAAGTTAGGTGTAACTTCTCACTGAATTGCAGCTAAGTTGTCATTTCCTCTGGGAATTCTTCTTGTTCCACTTTGACAGCAGTACCAGGGCCCTAAAGATCTCTGCTTCACAACAGCATTATTACCGCCACTGTTTGGAGGGTTGATAAAGAAAGCAGACACCCACAAAAGGACAAGGGAGTCCTCATGCCAGTCTCTTGCCATAAGGGAGAAGAAGACTGTTGTAAAAGGGACACCAGGGAGAATTCAGTATCACAGAGACAAGCAGTGTGCAAGAAAAGGCAATGCATGAGACATTAGCCAGGAGACCTGGTTCGATTGCAAGGTAGAGAAAAGGGCACTTGAGAGAGCATGAAGGGTGTGAGGAGTGACCTACAGCAAATGGTTTAGTGGGACTCTCTCCTAAATCCTGGCCAAACTCATAGATAAGAGTTCCCAGGGGTCCTAATAGAAGTTTGGTAAAGGAGGGCACATCCTGTTCACTTAGTTGGTTTGGGCTCTGTTTGTTTGTTTGTTTGTTTGTTTGTTTTGCTGGTGTGTGTCTCCCATTGGAAAGCAAGGCCCTTAACAATAGAGACCTTGTCAAGTTTTGCTCAGTTTTGTTCCTTTCCTATAGAACAGTGTCAAGTTCATGGTGTATGCTCAGCAAATACTGTTTCTTAAATGTATGTTCAGTAAATATTTGTTCCATCATGGGAAGAAGATATATAATTGTGCCTTCTGTTATATAAAATCCCTGAGATGATCAATTTCTGAGGGAAAGTGTCATATTTTGAATCATGATTTTGACAGATTGTCCCTGTTGACTTGGGTCCAAGACAGCATATCATGATACAAGTATATATCAAAACCACATGGGGCAGGAGGCAGAGAGAGAAAGAGGAAGATCCAGGGTCCCAATATCCCATTCCAAATCCTTTTAAGAGGCTTCCCTCATATGACTGGACCACTTCTCACTAGATCTCACCTCTTGAGACTTCAGCTATTCACCCAGTTATCTCACTTCAGTTATATCACCCTGGGCATCAAACCTTTATACATCATGCATTTGGGGACATTTAGGACTCAAACTGTAGCAGAGATATCAGATTTTAAGTCGAAATTCTCCTGGTTCAGTGTCTTTCCCCATCTTCAATCAAAAGCCACTGTTTGTTGTTTGTTGTTTTGTTTGTTGTTTATCTTAAGGGGCTGGCTGCAGTCCCTCTTCTCACAACACCTTCTCTGATAGTTTTACTTGCAAATGCGTCCCAATTTTCATAAGTTCTACCAGTAGATATTGTCTGTCACTCATTAGACCCTTAATTGCATTCTTCCTCATCCCTTAATGAATTCAGAGATGTGAATCCCACAACATCTAGATTATGTGCCCTCTGAGAGCAAACATCTCGTCAGGAGTCTTTGTTTTGCCTTTAGCATAGAGAATGCTGCCATTGCTTGTAGATACTCAGTAAATCTTTCCAAACAAATATATGCATTCATTAATTAATGGAATTAATGCTTAGCCCTAAAGAGATTTATAATTAATAAGGAGCATAGGAAAATACAGTCATAAAAACAGCATCTACCTAGGTAAGTCAACTCCCCTTCAAAGAAATTGCCCAGGGAGGTGATAATATTGTTGTTAAAGTCTTTTCAGTGCTCCGAATGCAGCAGAACCCCTCTTCTGGCATAACATATGTGTGTTTGACATATTCCCAGATGCCATCAGTGTGCCTGTACTTGTCAGAGAGCAGTAATGATCTCAACAGCAGTTGCTTCTTTTCTTCACTACTATGATCAGAAAGCATGCCTCATGATCAGCTTTTTTATTTTATTTTGGCACTTCTCCTTCAAAATTTAATTGGTTTCTGTCTGTCAGCCCTATATCCTGGGTAAAACTATCCATTATGTTGTGTTACATTGGTACTCTGTATGGATCAGTGGGGTTATCCAGAAAACACTTAACTTTGAGTTAGCCCTCCCCTGGCAACTTTGGGAGATTGGATATTTTCCTTTAATCTTCTCATTCTACTGATTTATGCATTCATTTAGGTATTCATTTCTCCATGTATTCATTCATCTAAAGACAAAAATCTCACTACATAGTTCAAGAGAGCCTTGAACTTCCTATGTCACCTAGGCTGTCCTTAAACTCATGGAAATCCTCAATCATCAGCTTCTATGGAGGTTTGGGTTCCAAGCAGGTACCAGTACACCAAGATGAGGAAGTCGTTTTATCACTTAGTTGGACTGAGATTTTTCTGTGGTGAAATTGCAGTGCTCCTGCTTCCCAGGCTTGTACATGAGAACTTGATTACTCATGATCCCTTCTTTATAAGCATTGCCATTCCCACCCCTCCCTCAGATGGTGACCTGACCATCTAGTCACTCTGGCTTGATGATGAACCAACTCTATTGCAGGCATTTGCCAGAAACACATCTCATGTCATTCTACCCTACTCTCATTTCTAGTCCAATTGTAGGAAGTCATTATCTGGGGAATGTATTCAGCCAATTCCTTGAGATAACCTGAGACACTATGTTTTTGCTTTCCTTTTTAATCACTGTGGCCAGATGTATGATGTGCATGTCAGGTGTAACTCCAGCATTTTGGAGGCAAGAGACAGCAGATTGTTGGGGCTGGCTGGCCACCAGCCCAGCCAAAAAAATGGAAATTTTTAGTTGCAGAGAAAGAACCTTGGAGATAAGACAGGTAGTGGTAGAACAGGACACTAGTATTCTCCTCTGAATTCTGCATGCCTGGGTGCATGTGTACATGGAATTTTGCAATGCTCATGTACACAGAGACATATATGCATATACTGTAACTCCCTTTGATGAATATCACAACTTAACTCATTGTGAGCCAGGGTGGAAGAGATGGATGGTAAATTTTATATATATTGTGGGAGGGTGTGACTGAGGAAAGTGTTCACTGGAACTATCACTCCCTGTGATATCACTCTTTCAAAGTCAGGCATGTGTCAACCGATGTCTGGATAAGGTTTACAGTTACCATGATGAAATCCTGGCCTACAGCCTTTATGCAGTTTGCTGAAGGAACTGAGTCAGAAGCAAAGACAGAAGTGTGACTTCAAAGTCTGTGCCTTAAGAGTCCGTGCTGGATGCTGGGGTTTTCTGATGTGCCTCATCATTGTAGAAAGCTCTAGCTGTCCAGAGAGACAGAGTCACCGGTACCTCTCAGATCCCTGCTTATAGTGAGCAACTAACTTTCCTCTGCTCTTTTTGAGTGTGTGTGTGTGTCTGTGTTTGTGTGTCCATGTGGGTGTCTGTGTTTGTGTGTCATCTGTGTGTGTGCTCTTGGGTGTGTCTCTCTGTGTGTGCTTGTGTGAGTATGTGCATGTATGTTTGTGTGTGTACACAACCAGTCTTATTTTCTACCAACAAACAGTGTTAGCATCAGCAAGTAACTTAACCTTTATGGGTCTGAAGTTCACTGTCTGTGACATCTTAAGTTTGAAATGCCCTCAAAGGTGCCTGTCTGTGCTGCTGACAATTTTGATACCTAACACCAAGAGCAATCTCATGTGAAGCAAGTTCAAATAAATCCTTGGGTTTTGGGGGTAAGTAAAGCATGCAGGAGCTTTTTGACTTTAGAATAAGTCTATGGAAGGAAGGCAGTGCTGCCTTCTAGAACAAATCTATAGACAGGAGGACACTGAACTTAGTGAAATAAGCCACCAAAGAGGAACCCGTACATGACCATCACCTGTCAGACATATTAAAAAAGTCAAAGGTGCCATGGGCTTGGCTCCATCAGCAAAGTACTTGTAAGTGTGAGGGTCTGATTTGGATCCATAGAATTCACATTTAAAAAAAAATGATGGGTATTGGGTACAGGTTTATAATTCCAGGGCTGAGTAGTTGGAGACAGGAAGATCCCTGGGACTCACTGACCAGCCCACTCAGGGAGGTATCCCAAGCCAAAAATATGATAGACAGCTCCTGAAGTGTAAACCTCTGGCTTCGATATGAGAGAGAGAGTGGGGGAGGGAAGGAGAGATAGATAGATAGATAGATAGATAGATAGATAGATAGATAGATAGATAGATAGAAACAGAGAGACACAGACACAGACAAACAGACAGAGAGAGACAAAGATAAAGACAGGCAGAAAGAGACAGAGAGTGACCTCCAGGAGGCAAGGCTAGAAGAGTGTCTGTGAGAGGTGGTTAGGAGAGGGCTGGGATGTTAGTCCAAGGACCCAGACTTTCAGCGGCAGAGTAAAGTCATTCTGGGGCTCTGCAGACCACCATGGGAAGTGGTGCCTGTCTTCATCAACTCAACTGTGGTGATAATTATACAAATCAACATACATCAAACCATCACGTCACACAGTTTGAATGCATTCAATCAATTATTTTACTTATTCAAACAGCATTTTCAGCTTTAGGAAGAAGTTTGAGGTAAAGAGGGAGACATTTATCAAGCAATAAATTGACTTTTTACTGCAGGCTATAAAGAAATGCCTGCATGTCCTTTATTATTTATATTATTCTCCAAATTGTGTGAGACATAGAGTAAGAAAATGAAAGACATGAAAAAGTTGGTATCCTTTGCAAGAATTAAAAAAAAATTAAATACAAACCTCACATCACATTCTATGTGGGGCTTTCAAAACAGGGAGGGGGTAATTATACCTCAAATTGAGACCATTGTTAGATTGCATTCTCTTTTTTCTGGTATTCTCTACTGACTCCAGATTTAGAAGATGAAAACATGTTCTCAGAAACCGTGAGAGCAAGGCAGGTGGAGTAGGTATTTGAAACATCTTAACGGGACACTTGAATTATCACCTTTGGATCTTCATATTTGAAATGCATTATTAAAAAGGTTTTCCCTGGCACTATTTCACACCATCTTCCCAAATGTACAAGGGGATCATTGGCTCCTCCATAGGCTGGATAAAGAAACAAAGAATCCCAATGCCAGCAAGAAGGAGCTGGGTTAGATGGTTAGATGAACTGACAGTTAAAGAAAATGTGTAATGAGCTTCCAAAGATATTATGCTTATTACAAATTTAATTTATACATGAGCTCCCAGATTGTTCCTTCTTCTTTTATAATTCCTTATTCCCTCTTCTACTTTCCCTCACAGCCTACAATACCTCTTTAAGTTTTGGTCGTGGCCAGGTTCGCTGATCTTACTTGTGTGTTTCTTTAGACCTGTGGCTCTGCACTCTCTTAACCTCTTACACATCGCTCTTTCCTCATCAGTAACATGTGCTTTGGCACCTTATTACAGGAGCATGTGAATGGTGTTAAATGGGCTACCGTGCTGCCCCACTAGCTAACTGCAAAGAGTAATTTATCATGCTAAACATAGCAAAGCTCTTTCAAATGGCCATAACACATTAAGTGTATGTCCATGTGCCAGGCACTCAGGGGCCATGAAGAACAGAGCATTGTCCCTGGTCTCCAAGTGTGGCAGCTTCTGTGAGAGGTGGCAAGCTTCTGGTTGTGGGGGAGGAGGGTGGGCGTGGGGGACATGAGCACTATCTCTGGACTGTGTCTGTTCTCTATTTGCAGCCCACTGTGTGCAACGCAATGCCTGACACATGGTAGGTACTTCTGAAATGCATGCAGTTGCACCCATCAACAAAGAGGTGAATATAGATCTTAAGGAGGGACCGACATCACCGCTAAATCAAGTCTCTTCAGGTAGATCTTCCAGAGAGGGAACATGAAGGCGATGAACTTGGAAAAGTGCAGAGGGACAAGATATCCCAGTCCTTGAATAGCATAGCATGTGATCCAGCCTCATGCTGCAGGTGGCGGACTCAGATTTAGACTTCAGAAAGAACCAGTGGGACTCCTTTGTGCTCTTACATCACGGCTCACATCCATTTGCGCAGGAGTGTGTGCTTTACTTGAACAGTGGTGAGCCATGGTGTTAAAATGGAAGGCTGGGTCACAGTTCAAGGCGGGGTTCACTGACACACATAACACTGAGTTCCACATCAAGTACTCCAAAAAGCATGGATATGTAACATGCTTTGGAAGTGACAATGGATGAAGTAGAAAATACAGGAGTTATATTGTCAAAACCATGCAGAATGTGGTGACCCCATGAGGTTCAGGAGAACTGGTCAGAACCAAGGAGGCCTCAAAGCTAGTGCCAGTCCCCTGACTGCTTGTGGCTCCTAAAATACCATGGTGACTTGTTGCTAAGTATCTTCAGGCAAGACATCAGCAGAGCCTACCCACCTTTCTTTCATTCAGGGGATGAAGGGCTTGAGTTTTTGACTCAGCCCCCTTAGGATGAGCCTGGGTCAATATTTGCCTTCCTGGTATGAATTTTTCCCTATTGAAGCTGAATCAGCCTGAGCTTCAGACCATTTTACAGGAAACTAAACCTGGAATTTGAAAATTGGCCTTCATCAAATTTTAATTCTACATGTTAAAACATTGATGGTTGAAAATGACAAGAATAAATGGTGTTTATTGAGCTCATAGTGAGTGCAAGGCTGTGTGCAGAGACCTGGCAGGGAGCCTCAAGGACTGCCCAGACCCTCCAGGCTCTGCCACATGTTGGTATGGGGCTCTCCCCTCCTCTCCAGCCATGATTCTCATCTGTAAATGAGAATAAGCCCCACCCAGGCTTGCTTGTCTAGAGTTGCAGTTTATATTCCAGGCTCTGTCTGTCAGTTAAACACAGGCCCGGCTGGGCCCTCTCTCGAAGAATTTGCTATCTTGTTAGGGAGACAAGTTGGGAACATGCACAGAGTTAATTAGTAACAAAAGATTAAAATAGCAATTCCAGACAACAATGGGAAAGATGTCTCAAAACTGTATATGATTAGTTCTCCAAATGAGGTCTTTACAAGATAAAAACTCAAAGAAGAAATCATCTAAAGTGAGGGTGGGTTCTTCAGTAAACACCTCCCATTGGAGGGGGGATCCCTTATCTCTTGTGTAGACACTGTGTGGGCAGGGCCTCAGGGGTCTGCCATTGCAGCTAGTCATCTGTCCTCCTAGCTGGGGACTTACGTACCTTGTGTCCCCTAATCGTAGGCACACTCAATCCCCAGAACACAGAACACGTGCTGCTCATTCCAGTGATGATTGCCAGATCTCTCTTGATTGCTAAGTGCAAAGCTACAACTTAATCCAGGGATTCTGAGATAGGCAACTCTCCATTCTATGGCTTGAGTGATGCAGAGATAAGAGCCCCTGCCTCGTCCAGTGCTTGTGAATGAAGCCCCTTTAGTTCACAGAGAAGACAGTCCCATAGGACAGGAACACCGGTGTGACTTTTGTGGTGTGCTTTAGCAGGTTTACCTTTTCTGCTAATCAGAAGAGTAGATGTGATGGAAAGTTTTGCTCATATTGACTTGGGACTCATTGGGTATTGCCATAGTGTGTTGTGTGTATGGTGTGTGGAGTAAGGAATGTTTGTGGAGTCTGTGTAGTGGGAATGGTATGTGCTGTCATATGCTATGACATGACATGTCTGTGCAGTCAGGAAGGGCCATGGGTGGTAGTGTTGGCTTGTGGCTTTTGTGGGCAAAGAATTTGCCTCTGGCTTCAAAGTCCTTTTCAATGGAAAGTCCCTTTGAGGTAATTCAGGCTCTGCATTATCCAGAGCTGAGGAAGGGAGAAGGCAGGGTGTGGTTAGAGGAAGTAGGTCACCAGTACCAGAGAATGCTATGACCTTGGGCACTGTGTCTTGCCCTGGTACCTCTTCTTGTGTTCACTTTTCTTGTCTTCCTGGCTGTCATTATGTATGCCATTCTGTTCAATAAGCCACTGCCTCTGTGACAGATAGACTGACACCCCTGAAACTGAGGTCTTCAATTCAAATTTCTCCTCACAAGTTGTTCTGTGGGATGTATTAGTCAAAACACACAAAATACACAGACATCACTTGTACCTTAGGCACAGAGCACACAGGACTCCATCTCTAAGCTACAGAAGCTGCCATCTGTTGGAGGAGGCATCCATGTAGATGAGGAAGCAGGACACAACATGATAAGAGTAGGTAATTAGAATCTGAGGCTTAACTCCCCAGAGGCCAGCAGGAAGTCTCTGGGGAAAGCTGCCCTGGAAGAAAAGCTCAGAAGGTCAGGTCACCATGGTCACTGCATCAGATCCCAGATCAATACAAGATTTGTTTGATGCTGTCTTCTCCCTGTAAGACATTTTCTCTCTACCATCAGGGAGGCCAGAGGAGCCTGTCCTATCGAAGCCCTGAACCCAGGCTGGGCTCTCACGGTGGGCTTACAGCCTCTAGCTGCATTTAGCATCTGGGCTCTAGGTGGCTTTCATTTCAAAACCTCCTCTGCTGTGTGTTTTTGAATATGCGGTCACCACCCAATGCTAGCCCATGTCCTATGACCCTCTTCCTTGAAGCACACTGCATCCATACTGTCTTCACTCACTGTACCCCACTGGACTGTGTGGTCCAGGACAAGTTCATTCTATACCAGACCTCCAGCTCCCAGAAGAGAGCCTTGCAGGCCCCTAAGAACAAACGGAGAAAGGATCAGGCAGACCCCTGCAAGCTGTTCAAGTGGCCGGAGCAATAAACACCAGGCAGGTCCTCTGCTGCCACACGAGCAATTATGAAGTCTCTCCACCTGCAAGGTGCTCCTGTGCTCTTCCACAGAAGCAATGGAGGGGCTGCTGACCCAGCATGCTGCTGGAAGGAGGGCAGGGCAGAACCCCAAGGAAACATGGAGAGTATGGAACCCAGACCCGTGGGGAACCTTCTAACCAACCTCTTGGTCTCAATTAGGAGCACACCTAAAATGTTCCACAGATGAGACAAAAGCCAACTTTGGGGAGAAACATTCCACAAAGAACATGGAAATGGGCATTGGATGAGTCCACTGAGTATATAGTCAGTGCTATTCTGCTCTGTCCTCTAACGCAGACCTTTGTACTCAGCATGGCACACAGTCAGCCACACTGGGACTACCTAGGAGCTTGTTGGAGTGAATACTCTCAGGACCCAAATGAATCTACGTTTTAACAAGACTGGACATGGAACCAGTGAGGACATCAGCATTGAGAGGCAGTGCCCTGCCATGCCCTGTCCTGATTTTGTTGATTCAATCTTAGGTCTGCTTGCCTGACCAGGGCCCTGGGGCTAGAGGCTGTGGCAGGCTGGTGTGGAAGAGCCCTGGTCACAGCCCCTAAGGGGTTTGCTTGGCTTTCCTCTGCCACCTGCTCATGGTAGCTGATAAACTATGCCACCTTCATGGAATGCTCTTCATGGTGAGTTAATTCTGTGAGACTGACTGCTGTCGTGGCTACAGGGCAAAAGGCATTCCTAATAAGGGAAAAATGATGAGGGTCCTCCTGTCCTCTGAAGGCTCCCCACTTGTCCTTGGCTCCATCATTACCACTGAGCAGAAGGTAGAACAGACTAGAGAGTGTTGGGACAAAGGCAGGACCTGTCCTCCTTGTCATCCAGGCAACAGGTCACAGGAAGTAAAGCTGTTGTCTGTCCTGTGCTTGTATCATGCAGCAGCATATTCAGGGAAGAAACCAGCCAGATCTGCCTGAGACTCTGTTGTCACACTTCACACCCCATCATGTCCTTTGCAGCATCCGGCTTCTCTTTACCCAGGGTGCAGTTAGAGTCATCAGGTAGGTGCACCCCCCCCCCCCCCCCGCCGCCCCCCATACACACACACTTTCCTAAAGAACTTTAATTTATCTGAAAGGAAATTATATTGGAGGCCAGAAGTTGAATGTGCATGTATGAAAAGCAAATTGGTAGCTGGAAAGAGCCTGAAATGCCGTTAACACGACAGACCCTCCCAACTCTCCTGCATTGTGATATCCAGCCTTGCACACTTCTGGGAAAAGGGAGATCACCATGTGAGGAGGTGGCGCTCTCCCCCCCTCCCATGTCATGAACACTATAAAGGATAGTTTGGTCATGCCCTTCTATCAAGTTCAAATGCACACCCCTGACACACACTAGTGCAAAACATGCCTCAGTCGTACATGCTATTGAATAGACTCACAAACCCACCAGCAGCGAACGCCTACATCTGGGGAGATGGGAGACGGGGCAGAAATACAGGCAGACCTGTACAAGGAAAGCAGGGTGAGGTGAGATGTAACTGGGGGTGGTGGATGAATGTGGGAGTGGGCATGAGCTAGGAAAAGCAAGGGGAAGGATGACATGGCACATTTGGGGAATCGTAAGGAGACTGGGCCACTCAGAAAAATAGGATTCGTGTGGCTCAGGACTTTCCCCAAACCTGTCACTCATAGCTCCCAATAGCTTCATACTTTCTCTGCCCCAGCAGAGAAGGAAGAGCACCGACTAAAGAGTGGGATGTGTTTGTGGCAGGGGCGTGTCCATCCTAGGAACACTAGGTTTATTTCTCAAATTGGAGCGGCAGGCAGAATTATTGAAATCCATGTGCATCGCGCGCCCCCTTGTGTCCCATTGGAGCCATTGCAGTTGTATAAGAATTTATGGGCTGAGGAAGCGCCAGGAAAATCTTCCAGGTGATTCAAGAGTGCGAGTGTTGGATGGACAAGGAGCAGGGGCCTAGAAAGGAGGGCTGAGAGCCCGAGGTGCGGCCCAAGTCTCTGCACAGAAAAAGCATGGTACCTTTGTTTTATTGTATTCCCTGCTTAGATTCAGGCTAACGACTAAACCACACTCAAGGCTTGCTTGAGTTTCCACACAAGGGCTTGCTCACTCCCTCACTGCTCTGATCGCTTCTCTTTTCTTTGCTATACCTGCTGACAGCTGTGTGTCCTTCCCTGTGTGTGCCTAATGTTTACAGTATGCTGCTGTCTACCCGATTTAACCCAGGTCAGTGATGTTGGCTTGGAGAACTCACTGTTCCCACACCTCCCACTTGGCTCCATGTCTTAACATATCCCTCTTTCTCCGGAATGAGTTCCTTACTTCTGGTGACTCTTGAGCTCTTGGTCTTTGCAACTGTCCCCTGTAGCTTAATCCCCATGTACCACCACTGTTTACAGTTCCCCTTCCATCCAACAACCCCTCAGCAAATATTCCTGCAGGTGCCACTCTGTGGTTCTTAGAAAAACTGGTGGCTAAGGAGCCCCCAAAGTGCATTTGCTACATCACAAGAATTAGTTGAGTTAATTTAAGCATTATCTCTGGCATCTCCGCAATCACTGCTTCCACAGTGCTCCCCATTGTCCCCACCTTCCCTCCACTCCTAGCCATCACCCAGCGTTCCAATTTCTGCTAGCCAATTACACATAGTGACCCTATTCCATAGTCTCATTATTTTGACCTGCATTCATCTGCTCACCAGTGAGCTGAGACTCCTTTCCTGTGGCCCAATAGCACTTGAGTTTCATTTTTTAAATCTTGTGTTCTTATCTTTTGCCCATAGTCCATTATCAATTTTTGTTTGACTGACTTGAAGATTGTCTTGTAGAAACACGTATTAATTCTATGGTGTCTTTAGCTGTTACAAA
Source organism: Peromyscus californicus insignis (assembly GCF_007827085.1). Lineage (NCBI taxonomy): Eukaryota > Metazoa > Chordata > Mammalia > Rodentia > Cricetidae > Peromyscus > Peromyscus californicus. Next base: position 23,620,375 of record NW_026294402.1, read on the forward strand.
TATTTTCTTCCAGACAGTCCAATGCTAAAAGGTTTCTTACATTTCCTTTGCTGGACAGAAACCCTCAGCTCTACCATACTCGTTCTAGTTCCCTTTGCGCCTTTTGTTTTTGAAATTATTTATAAAAATTCAAGCAACTCTTCCCCGTCTCCTAGTTCTCAGCGTCCTGCTCTAGCATTTCCCTCTGTTGACTTTATAATTCCTCCTTCCCGCATTCCTGTCCTCAGTCACAAGAGATTCGATCTTGCTGCATTTTATCTTGACCTCAGGTTGCTTTCTGGTCTCTTTTAGACAAGGTACCCCCCCCTGAACCTGCAGGGGAAGAGAGCCAGAAGTGTAAAGCCTGAAGCTGGTTGGTGGGATCAGCTCCTTTGCAGGCTGATGGACATGGAACATCTGCCCCAGCCTCTGATTTCCAAGTCAGGTAGAGTCCTCACTCAGGAGAACCTTAAGTCTGCTAGAGATGGGTTCCGAACTCACGGAAGCCAATGACTTTCTCCCTTACCTTCTGTTGTAGGCAGCTTGGATAAGGAACAGTGAAATGAATCACACTCAAACGTGCCACTATCTTCCCCCCACCCCCAGCCCTCAGGCTTGTTTAGTTCTTCTGATCTTCAGCACCTTCCTGGCAATGGCAGTGGTCATGATCATGTTGATGGTGACATATGCCCACAGGTGGTTTTTATATTTATTTATGTGCTGTGTGTGTGTGTGATTTGGGTGTGTCTGTATACCCAAACATGTTCCCACATGCCACAGCTTGTGTGCAGTGGTTAAAGGATGAATTTTCAATGTTAGTTCTCTTTCTACCATGGGGTTTCTACCATCCTCAGTCACCATGGCAAGCATTTTTACAGGGTAAGTCATCTCCCTGGCCCTTGCAGGAGGTGGCTTTATGTGGTATCTCACCTGAGACTTTGGACATGACCCTTCCCTTTCTGTGTTATGAATGAGGGGCCAGCCATGGACCAGATCAAGTCCAAACTGCTGCTGACATTTACATGAATTGTCGATACTTCTGACCAAAGTTTGAATAGTTTTACACACCATCTCTCAAGGCCCAAATTATCCCACATCTTAAAAGGCACTCCAGAGGCAGGGATCTTCTCCTTGCAGAGAGAAATGAAGAGTCTGAGCCAGTTAAGGCAAAGTAGATGTCTCTTCAGCACAGGAAGTGAAGAGCTGGCTGTCATTGCTCTGGACATCTCCTGTTTCCTGAAAGCTACAAGTTCAGATAGAAATGGTTTGGTAATAGAGCAGGGTAGAGGAAATTATTTGGAAATATAAGTCTAGATAGACACAGTCAATTTATTTGCCAAACACATACCTGCTATAACTTGAAAGGACTGCTACAAAATATTAATAAAGTATAAAATAATAAATATTCTACCACATATATGTATGAAAAAAATTAAATATGCACAGGTTTTAGATATGTTTACAGATTCAAGGAATAAATTGTGGGAAAGTATTTCTAACATTCCTTTTAAAACTCAGCGTGTGTGCCCAGGGGAGAGGCTATGGATCATGCATTCGCTCTCTGATACTCATCAAATCCCTTCAAAGACTAGATGGATAATTACTGCAAATGAGGAGGAGGAAATCACCAGCCCATTGGGATCTTGGTGTCAAAATCAGGTACCGTGCTTCCTTTCCTGTTCCCATGTAGATATAGGCATTGCCCAGACTTCAGGCGGTGACATTGCCAGGCTCCCCAGACCCTGGCCACCTACCTCAGTAGCTCTTAAATGGCAAGAATGCCTAGAGTGTTGGGAATTGAAAGGATCCAGTTGCCACCCTCCAGGTAAAGTAGTCAGAACTCCCTGGAGAGAAGGATAATGGTTTTTCTTGTCTGAGATTTCTATAGATTCCGGGAGTGAGTGAGATCACTTTTGCCCATGTGTCCACAGGGGCACCCTACTTCTGAGCGGAATACCCCTTATAGCAACAATAGCCCTGTCTCCAATGGACCACAGCCTCTGCCTTACTCCACTCCTGCCTGGTGACTCTAGAAACGGAATCTTTGTACGGAGAGGTCTGGATGGAGTAAAGGGATTCACTGGCTTCCCGACGCTGCTCACATGACTGCTGCACCGAAGGAAGGACGCAGGCCCCAGTGGCACTTGTTTCCCTTCCTCCGGGAAAAGTGGCTCCCTGTGACCTAGTAATGAGAGGCTGTGAGCACACAGCACATTGCCAAACCAATCCCAACACTGTCATCGAAATATTGATCCTGCTGTCACCCTCGATATCCGTCAGTGCCAATATCTTGCACCCTTGCGACTACTTTGAGAAAGAAAAGGCACGGGAGGGGGACTGGGAAGCGAGATGTGCTCTATGGACCGTTAGGTCTGTGACAGAATGTTGATGGGGTGGAGTACTTGAGACATAAGCACCTAATCCACTCTTACTTTCTCGCTGTCTGCTCGCTCCTCTCCTGTCTTGAAGCCTGTGTGGAAGGCATCTGGCCTACACAAGCTGGGAAAGAATGGGAGCAGGGCTGACGGGTGGATGTGTGGGGACTGGGTCTTAGTGTTGAACATGGTTCTTCACTGGTCTACCTTGCTACTGACACTCTTTCCAACACAGTAGCATTTGGAAGGCTCCGAAGCTTGCTTTGTAAAAGGCTCTGATGGGAGTGCGTTGTCTGAAGAGGCCAGGCTAATGGGTACTCACCATCGTTGCTTTTGCAAGAGTAAATAAGTGAGTTAGAAGAGCGATAGCAGGAGCATCCTAACACTCACAGTCAGAACTGACTCTCCACCAGTGAGCCTGTGGTCAACTGTTTTAGTCAGAGGTTGACTATTCCTCACTAATCCCCATGTGATGGTTAACCTCCATGGTCAACCTCACGAGCTGTAGAGTTACCTGGGAGCTGGGCCTCTGGGCATCCTTGTCGGGAGACTCTCTTGATGAAGTTGATTGAGGTGGGAAGATGCTCCCACTGTGAGCAGCACCATTTCCGAAGCTGGGAATCTAGTCTGTGTGAAGAGGAGGAAGTAAGCTGAGCACCGGAACTCATCATTCTCTGCTTCCTGACTATGGATGCAATGTGACCACACCTCTGAGCCTCCTAGTGCTGTGGCTTTCCTACCGCGATGGATGCTTAACCTTGTACTGTGAGCCAAAATGAACCTGTTCTCCTTGAAGCTGTTCTTCTCCGGGCATTTTATCACAGCAACTAGAGCAACTATGACACCCAGGTCCCTTCCTTCTTCCTGTGGGCTGGACTGAGACTCCCTAACGTTTGATCTTGAGAGTGTGTATACACCCCTGGCCAGCTAAGGGCAGGAGAATCTGAATCCACAGTATGTATTTGGCAGTGACCAACTCCAGAAAATAAACTTAAGTAGATTTACCTAAACTCTACACCTTCTAGCATGTTGAGTGTGATCACCATTCCACCAGTGCCAGAATAATGAAACACCCTGGAAAAGGTATCTCAGGCCTTTGCTTCCAGCTCATATACAATGTACTAGTGTCAAATACGACATCTGAGACCAGATGTCGGGGAATTAAAGCTGCTCCTTTTACTTGGTGGTCTAAGAAAAAAGAAAAATTATCATTTGAAATGAGGTCTTGAAAGATATAGATATTTTAAGCAGATTTGCATATTGAGAGAAGGAAATGTGGATTGACTTATTTTGAATGGCCCCAAGGGCTTGCTAAAGACTGAACAAGCTATCTTGCAAATAATGAATGAGATTCCCATTACTGAAGTCATTCATGTAGAGAATAGATGGCATGAGATGGATGATGGATTAATATTTAAGAATATGCATTTGGAATAAGTCAAACTGTTTTTCAATCCCAGCTCTGCTATTTACCACATGTGAGACCTTGGGCCAATATCCTAAACCTGTTTTCCTAGTCACAAAACAAGATGACTATTCATGGCTCTTCCTTTAAGAGGATTTGTGTGTTTTCAATGAGATCCTACACAGAAAGTCCATGGCAGCATGTCTGCAGCAGCCAAGAATAACTTGCTTATCACTGTTTATCAGGTGTACTGTTGAAGGTTAGGCTGTCAGGATGGACACATAATGTATGCTCTACACAATTTGGTGACTTAGTAGCCGTTAGCTCTTTACTGAAAGTTGTTATGTGACAGATGCTGATCTGCATCATGGGGACATAGGACCCAAATGAGCTGACCCAGACTTGCCTCTGGGGAGCCTACAGTCCAGATTCTGTGGTAAGTGGGTGGGTGAGAGCATAAGTACTGAATTCAGTTCCAACAGTGAATGACTGAATGGTAACGGGAACCTCTTCATCTCTTCCCTTTCTTGTGATGTCTTGGTTTCTGTTGTTGGGATCTTATCAGAGAAGCGACTAAACACTGTTCCACTTTTGTTGTGTGATATTTTGTTTGTGTTCTGACAAATAAAGCTTGCCTGGAGATCAGAGGGCAGAACTAGTCATTAGTTAACCAGAGAGGCCAGGCAGTGGTGGCACACATCTTTAATCCCAGCACTAGGGAGGTGGAGACAGGAATATAAGGCGGGTCCTTTGTCTCCCCTACCCCCATTCAATCTGAGGATTCTTTTTTTTTTTATTTTTTTTTATTTTTTTTATTTTTTATTTTTTTTTTTTTTAAAGATTTATTTATTTATTTTGTATACAGCATGTATGACCAGAAGAGGGCACCAGATCTCATTACAGATGGTTGTGAGCCACCATGTGGTTGCTGGGAGTTGAACTCAGGACCTCTGGAAGAGCAGTCAGTGCTCTTAACCTCTGAGCCATCTCTCCAGCCCCAATCTGAGGATTCTTAGAAGAAGTTTCTAGTAGCTGCTGCTCTGCTTCTCTGATTTTCCAGCTTTCACCCTTGATATCTGACTCGGGTTTTTTTTTTTTTTTATTAAGACTAATTAGGACAGCACATCACACTTTAGTCTATGTCTTCTTCAAATCCCATCCTGTCTAGCTCCTGGACTTATGTCACATCCAACCAAAGCTGCAGCACGTGCAGCTCATAGATGCAAACTCGCAGGTATGGGTATCTCTCCTGGGCTACCGGGACTAGACAGGAGCCAACAGGAAAGACTAAACGTTCAGATATTCACTTAAGTCTGAAGCAGTTGCCACACCAGGACGGGAGGAGGTGGGGGATATAAAGGACAATGTCTTCCTTCTCCAGCCCTTGGGTGGGTGCATCTTCCATGCTTCATTGCTTCTGCAGGTTTGAGCCTCACCTGACTCTCGGCTTCTGCGTGGTAACTAACTGAAGGCTGGCACTGGATTTTCTCCTCTTTTCCAAGTCATCTTTCTCAGCCTCCCACTGTAGCACTAATCTTAAAAGGTCTTATTAATAAAAACAAACCTGGAGCCAGGTATTGGGGTCAATGCTGGAAGATCAGAGAAGCAGAACAAGCCACAGCCACCTCACCTCGCCAATTCCACAGCTGATCCTGTTTCCTCAGACTGGAAGCCTCTGTGTCCTTATCCAAATGGATCTCAGCTGAACTGCTTCTCAAAAGCCTGAAAGCTTAACCAGATCCTAGTTCCTTATCCTCACACCTTAAACACCTTTCTGCTCCTGTCATCACTTCCTGGGATTAAAGGCTCTTGTTACCACGCCTGGCTGTTTCCAGTGTGGCCTTGAACTCACAGAGATCCAGATGGATCTCTGCCTCTGGAATGCTAAGATTAAAGGTGTGAGTGCCACCATTTTCTGGCCTCTATATCTAGTGGCTGTTCTGTTCTCTGAACCCAGATAAGTTTATTAGGGTGCACAATATTTGGGGGAACATAATATCACCACATCCCACACCTATGGTCTAGCATCATTTCAACTAAACTATGTGTTCACGCTGACACTGACCCTTTCCTTGGCTTGACACACTGGGGGAAGTACTAGGGGAAGCCTCTCTCAAAACCCTGATTTTTTTTCCTTTTTTCTTTCTTTCTTTTTTTTTTTTTCCTTCTACATCTTTGAAAGTCACCATCTGGAGCTTAGAACCCTAATGATTTTCAGGGGGTTGGGAGGTGATGTTCCAGACCCACTGCAGACATTGGTCTCCAATCACTGCAGTGCCCACTGCTCTGTCACCTCTTGGGATTGGCACAGTGCTGACAGTCCACTCATCCCATTGACACTTCACTCTTCCCCGGCAGAGAGAGGATTCTGCCTTTCTAATTGCTAGTAATAGAGTCGGTCCAAAGTCTGTTTTATACCTCACAGTCTCGCTTCATGTTTGATCATCACCCAGCCCCTGAGGTGAGTAGGATAAGCCTAATATTGCAGTCTCCTCTGAGCAATAGCCACAGCTACCAGTCAGCAGCCAGGTCATGCTGCTATGGCTCTCTATTTCCCTCTACGGACTTCCTCCTTCCTAAAACTCATAAGATTAGGCTGCCAATGCCTCTGAATAATTTTAAACATCCAATCCCTTCCTCACTTCCTTAAAATCAAAGCTCTGTAACAGCATTTTGAGTGTTTGCCATAGTAGTTTTGTTTTTTTTTAAATTCACATACCATAAAATGCACCATGTTGAAGTCTGCAGTCAGTGGGTTTTAATGCAATGGCAAAGTGTGCACCCACCATTGCTATTTAGTTCTGGACTACTAAAGATGTCACCTCTTAGGAAGCCAGACCTCTTTAGCTGTCCCTCCCTGCCCCCAGCAGGTAGCTTTAAACCTCCCTTTCTGGGACTTGATCCTTTATCATCTTGCCCACATCCTTGCCCTCTGAACATTGTGATAGAGCATACAGTGCTCTTCAGGAAGACAGGGAGAACATAGCACAGGATGTCTATAGGGGGACAGTCCTGACTCTGTTGCTAATTCTTCAACCTTGGGAAAGTGTTCATCCCTTCTGAGTTCACCACACACTTACAAAATGAGAGCATGGGCTGTATCAGGAGGGTTTTTGTTTAGGTTTGCAAGATTGTAGAAAATAGAAGGGAGCCCAGGAGTGCTCAGGCCTCAAGCTTCTGAATACATGTTTATATAGTCATACTTCATCTGTAGAGAAGTGTCTAAAGGTTTAGGGAATCTATAAAAGGCTAATCACTTTGAAAGAATGGGCTGACTAGTAATGTATGCGACCCATTGCTAGCATCTCATTTCCTATTCAGACAACCCAGTTTCTAGAAGTCATTAGCCCGATTCATGTAGCACACAGACACCACTAACACATGCCTGAGTCTTGGCCCGAGGATGTGCCTTTAAATCCCTGATTTTTTTTTTCTCAGAATTTGTGCTTTGGGGTCATGAAGTCTTCTAGTCTCATTTCATACATCTACATAAGTACCTATTAATACTGGTTTCCTCAGGAAAGCATGAGAAGGTTTTCTTTGTTTGTGTTTGAGATTATAATTTAATTACAATGTTTCTCTCTTTCCTTACTCCCTCCAAACTCTCTTGTATAGGCTTCCTGCTCTCCTTCAAATTCATGACCTATATATTCATTGTTATTGTATGCACATGTGTATTGTGTAGATAGATATAATACTAAATATAACTTGCTGTGTCCATAAATGTTATATATGTCTGTGTATATTTTCAGATCTATTTGCCAGTTGTCAATCAGTTGGTGTGCTCTTCCTCCAGGAAGATTACCTCTGCTACTCAAGAGATGGCTCAGCCTTTAAAGGGTGGACTCACCACCAAAAAAACAAGCATGAAGTTTTCAAAAGGGATCCAAGACCTAGTAAACAGTCAATAGTTTACATTTTTATCATCATTCCATTTATGAAAATGAATCTTATCTACATATTTTACATAATCACTCTCTCCTATACACACATTGCAAAATACTTTTCTGAATTATTAACTATACATAAACAACTGCTTATATGATAAAAAGGTAGATTTATTTATTTTTGTGTGTGTGTGTGTGTGTGTGTGTGTGTGAGAGAGAGAGAGCGAGAGAGAGAGAGAGAGAGAGAGAGAGAGAGAGAGAGAGAGAGAGAGAGAGTCCAGCACTAATTTCCTGGAAGCACACTGAAGCATTTGATTCTCCCACTCTGTCTCCCTTCCTGTGACTGGATGAGGCAAAGCTATCCTGTCTGGTGAGATACCTGTGCTGCCCAGCTGACACGGAGCACATCTAGAGTACGGTTTTAGATATGTTCCACATGGTCCTCTAAGGATGCTCTGAGTTGCTGGAGGATTGTCCCTTGCCTTGGGAGAGGAAGAGCTCCCAAAGTGTATGCAGGCAGTGTCTTGATTGTGGCCTCTCCCTCTCACCCCCTGGTCCCAAAAAGGCTGGCATCTTTCCAGCAGTATTCCTGGTGCCCCTTCCATTCTGTGTTTTCAGCTGTCTGCCCTGACCACCCAGCCAGCAGGAGACCAGGCAGTGGGAGCTAATTATAACATTAACTAAGACAAAAACATAATTATAAAGGAAGCTACTGATAAACAATACAAATTTATGCATTCCCAAACCAGCTCAGTGTTACTGCTAAAGCCAGCATGCCCTTTAGACAGCCACCTCATCGTCGTTTCTGTCCACAATGTTTCAGGGCCTGAGAGTGGAGAGTTTGAGGCCACATCCCCTTGGTCCTCAGGCAGATGAACTGCCCCTCAGGCTTCTGGTCACTCATGTCCCCATCTGGAGACTGGCATCCACTTCCTCCCTAGAGATGCTTGGTGGACATCCTGAAGCCTTAAACTGGAAGAGAAAGACTACCAAGTAACAGAATTGGGCCAAGGGGGTTCCAGGAGCTTTTGACAGAACAGGGACAATCAGTGAAGCAAAGAAAATTGACATTGGAAGTTGTCTGTTTGAAAGACAGGACAGCCTTTGCTTGCTGCAGAGCTAATTATTATGCAAATTTATGCTAATAAACTCTGCCTTGAATGTTGTTGAGAAGCTGCCTTTTCCCGTTAACACAGCTGTAATGAGAGGTAAATTTGTAATGCAGATGCCCGAAGTAATATATCCTAAATCATTTTATGGTGTAAGGGGCTCTCTCTCACCCCACCCAGCACAATGTCAATTTAAATTAGTTTTTGCTTTACATATTTATTGAAGCTTTATTTATTGTTAATACTTGCTAAGGACACCAACTAAATAGCTCCCACTACTTGTTAGAAGTGGAACTTAATCAGAGAGTGGGGGTGGGCACTCGCTCATCTGGAAGATGCTAGGGAACCTTTTTCTTTCCTCCAGCTATTGCCACTGTACCATCATGGAGGGAATAGCTTTGTCCGTGAACCTGCCCCCTCCTCAGAGGTTCCTGTCAACTTAATGCCCCCTACCACAGAGCATCTCTAGAGGAGGAGACCTGACGGGTCTTACAGGGTGTTTGGGAGAATTAATGATCTTAGTCACCTCTGACTTGTGATTTCACCCAGAATTCCAGAGAACAGGGAGAGGCTGTAGGCAGGATACTGTTGGTTCTCTATGGAAGTGTGTAAACCCACTGTGCTGGGCAGTGTGGGGTCCTCACACATAGACTAACACCGCACTCTCAGAGCTAGCTCGCCCATGGTGGCACAGCTTCAAGTTTACACACCCAGAAACAAACTCCAGGCTCCTTGTCCTGAGCTCCTGTACTGAGCACGTGATTCTAACTGTCCCATGCATGGGAGGGGATGACATTTGAATGATGTGAGTTTCTCCCAAGCAAAGGGAAAGAGTAAGAGTCTGTGGACCACCTTGTTTTTACCTCAAGTTCTGTCATGGTCTTAGTTAGGGTTTCTATTGCTGTGAAGAGACGCCATGACCATGGCAACTCTTGTAAAGGAAAGCATTTAATTAAGACTGGCTTATATTCAGAGGCTTAGACCATTATTGTTGTGGTGGGAAGCATAATGGTGGGCAGGTAGCATGCTGATGGAGAAGGAGCTGAGAATTCTACATCTGGATCAGCAGGCATCGGGAAGAAAGTGACACTGGGCTTGGCTTGAGCATCTGAAACTTCAAAGTCCACCTCTAGTAACATACTCCCTCCAGCAAGTCCACACCTACTCCAATAAGGCCACACTTCCTAATAGTGCCACCCCCTGGTGACCAAGTATTTGAATCTATGAGTCTATGGTGGCCATTCTTATTCAAACCACTACAGCCACCTTTCAGAACACACAGGTTGCCTGTTGTGAGGCAGACAGAGGTGAGCATCTCCATTTGGTTCTCCCATCTCCCTGAGAGTTAATTTTGTTTTCTATTTTGATGTTTTAATCCCCCTTTTGTGATGGTAAGACTGAGGCCTTGTGGTTTTCAAATAGCTTGTGCAAAGTTAATGCACTTATTCTACATCTTACGTAAAATTCAAATATACACTTTGCAGTTCCTAAACTCATTCTGTTTCCTCTCTGATAGCTCAGAAAACAACTTCACTTTCATAATTTCAGATGTTGGATTTGATAAACTCGGGAGCCTTCTGAGCCACCTGACCCAGACCTCAGTCAATGTGCATGCAGGTTGCTCTGTACGTGTCCTGGGAACTACGCTTAAGCTTATTATTTGCTTAGGAAGAGTCTTGATCAATGCTATTGCCCTCTTTAGTTACTTATATATTTCTTCTAGGGCACATGGTCCCAGGATTGCTGTGTACCACATAACCATAAAAAATGGGGAGACTGTAAAGAATCTACGCTACCCTAGTAAAATGCTATGTCAGCCAGATGTGCTGATTCATGTATACAGGTATTCAGGGGATGCCAAAATGTCTGTTTGCTAAAATGTAACTCTACCATCTACACGTCAGCTACCTAAATTTTTTCATTAGCATAAATCCTCTGAATCAAGTTATCCTAACAGGCCCTTCTGTGATCATGTAAATTCACATTACATAGGGTAACATATAAACTTCATGCCAGGTTACTTGGTTAGTGTGTTTTGAGCAGATACCAGTGTCTACATGGCAAGTCACTAAGAGAACAGAGCCATGAATTCTGATGAAAGATTATACTGGGGAAATTAAAGTGCTGTCTGCCAAGAAGACAGGTAAACTGTGGCTTCTTCCTTTACCCTGTGACTGAGAACAAGCTTGCTGCTGGTGTGTGCCTCCTCTGCATGAGTGAGATTCCACCTCACAGGCAATAGTTCTAGAACAATTAAGGACCTAAAGTTAATCCTTCACCTTAAAACAAAGCCAGGAAGGCTAGACTCTGGCCCAGTGGTCAAGAGTGCACAATGTTGTTGCAGAAAACCTGAGTTTGAGTCCCAGCACCCACCTGGGGCTACTCACAGCAGCCTCCTGTAACCTCAGCTTCAGGAAACTGAATATCTCTAGTTTCCCTGGAAAACTGAATGTCTCTAGTTTCCCTGGACACCTGTACTCACATGCACACACACACACACACACAGAGTAAAATTAAGGGCTAATGAGACGACTTAGTAGGTAGCCTCCAAGACAGACCTCCTAAGTTCAGTCTCTGAAAACCACATGGTGGGAAGACAGAACCAGCTCTCCATATGTGCACTATGACGTGTGTTCCACCACCCACAAGTAAATAAATGCAATTTAAAATATTCCAAATAAAATAAAATAAATCTAAAAAAGAGCTGTGGTCCTCGAAGGTGTTTTTAATCCCATCTCTGGAGAGTCAATGGCAGGTGGGTCCTTGGACCTTGCTCTACAACCAGTCTAGTCTAGGTGGTGAGTTCCAGGCCAGTGAGAGGCAATTAGAAAAGGGAGTGTGTGGCCAGCATCTGAAGAACAATATTCAAGGTAGTCCTTAGGCCTCCACTTGAATACATACACACCTCCCCACACAAATGTATGCACACACATGTGTATACACACACACACACACAAAACACTGTTAGTGAGACTATAAAAAAAAAACACAGAGAAGAGAATACCCATCTCCATCATTCCTCCTTCAAAGAGAACTCTCCTCCCATCTCTGTATACACCATGGAGCAGATGTGTAGACATGCACACAGCCTGTGTATCCCCCAACGGAGAAGCCCATTTTGCAAGGTGGGATGGCAACACTTCCTGGGTGATGGTGTGTCCCTGTGTCAGAGACAAGGATGACTTCCTTGCTCTTAAGGGACAAGGCAACAGGACACCAAGAAGGACTAAAGAGAAAGCAGTGGAGGTTCCAAGGGAAAAGTCCTTGTGCCTGGCCCTGGAGCCAAGCCGCACTTCAAGCATAGGAAAGTGAATTATACAACAGATATGAGTCATTTTACCATTCTGGACCTCAGTGGGTGACTTGGCGAACTGAGGAATCAGACCAGCACATGTTTATGCCTCCCTCCTGCCTACAGGTTTGCTCCCCTGAGAAACAAGTTGAAATTCTGCCAGCCCTCAGTCCTCCCATAGTTCTAGGCCTGGGCAAGCTTGTCTATGAAAGAGTCAGGAGTCTACACTGCATACTTTAGAAGCCTCTTCCGGTACTGTTGATTCCTTGTTTTGAATGGTCAAATGATACTCTCACTGTTTGGGGACCAGCTGTGGTTTACAGTCTCAGTTTATGGACAGGTGATGGGATTGTCTTATTTGCCACTGGCAGCAACCAATGAATGATTGACTCTGAGTCCAGTCATGGCCATGATCTTCTTGGCCTTAGTGACTAGTGCAGGGGACAGGGAAGACAGGGCCGTGATACAGCTGAGATGTTACAGCCATTGTGGTCCTTCTGCCCAGAGACAAAGGATTTCCCTTTAAGCAGCATGTGCTGTGTGTGGAGAGAGGGAAGGTAGTCAGAGGAAAGAGACCGAGCAAGGCAAGCAGACTTCCAAGAGGCAGCTGCACAGTTGGCTTAGGAGGCTCTGGGGAAGCGTTGTCTGTGATGTGAAGGAATGGGGTCGGGTGGGATGGAGAAGTGCGCTGTAATCAGAGGACCATCTGTAGTGAGCACATGCTCGTGGATCTGTGCTTGCTTGGGCCTAGAAAACCCAGAGACCATAAAACCATCACGTCCTATCCAGTGATCTGCTTGAGGCAGCCTGTGCATGCAGAAGGGCATCCTGGGAGAGCACATGGACCAAGACCACAGAAGCCTGTTTGAGGAGACCGCAGACAGGTGTGAATCTGTCATAGACCACATGGCCCTATGGGGAGGTTATCACGTACAAATATGAGAGCCAAGTTCAACTAAGGCACCGAGGGAAAGAAACACAAGATACATGGAGCTTTTTGAGTACTAACAAATTCTACAAGTAGAAAATTTCAATCCCTGAAACTACATTTTACACATAGAATTATTAGACATACTGTGTTTAAATTAGCTTCTGCTGTGTGTCTAAGGCGTATATGAAACATAAATAAATTTTGTGTGTAGATTCGGGTCCTGTCTGAGGATGCCTCATCATGTATATGCAAATATTGCAGATTAGTCTTTCAAAACCCTGAAATCCAAACCACTGCTGTGCTCAAGCACCGGAGATGAGTGACACTCAGCTTGCAATGCTAAATCTGCCCAGTAGAAGCGACATGTACTCAGCCACTGTGTTCATCCCTTGCCGAATGCTCTAGGCCACCCTCGGCTGGGGACAGTGCCCTGTAGATGGCCCATCTTGGAAGGATCTGGTTGCTGGGGACAGGGGCAGTGATTAATTTCTAGTGATCACAGCTGTGTGCTTCTTCCCCAAGCCCTTGCTCCTTTCCCACCATGGCTTGGTGGGCTTCTGCGTGCAGTTTAGATGCACCATTTCTAGAATGTGCTTAGCACCATAGGACGCAGTCCAACCCTGCTCCAGCCTCACTCAGAGTTGGGTTTTGCATGATGAAGTCTCACCCTCCCAAAGCAAACTCTCACCTGCTCAGCCCCAGCGAGAAAATAGAATCCTGGGTTTTTGAACACCGGGCTGAACTATTTTCTCTGCTCTCGTCTCTCCAGATGAAGGCCTCAATGGCATATCGGTGGCCCATAAGCAGGGATGTGCTGTGGAATAATCCTTCTGTACACTGTGAATATGAATTACTCTCATTGGTTGATAAAAAAGCCAACAGACCGGTAGCTAGGCAGGAAGTTAGGGGTGAGAAAGCCAAACAGAATAATGGGAAGGAGAAGGGCAGAGTCAGGAGTCACCAGAAAGACACAGAGGGAGCAGGAGATGAGCATGCCATGCTAATAAAGGTACTACTGTGTGGCAGAGTGTAAATAAGGAATATGGGTTAACTTAAAATGTAAGAGCTAGTTATTAATAAGCCTGAGCTATTGGCTGAGCATTTATAATTCATATTCAGCCTCTGAGTCCGTTATTCGGGACCAGGCGGTCGGGATAGGAAACGTCAGTTTACAGGGATGTTGAATCATCCCACCCTGACTCCTGACAATACCCATCTTCATTTTTTTTTCTTTTTATTTTCCTTGTTCTTATCATAGTCAAGTAAGTCTGTCCTCTACATATGCTTCTTTGTTACTATTTCTCTTGTGGGCATCAAAAGTCTGCCATGGAAATCTGGGCCTGTTTTGTTCAGAATCGTATCCTCAGCACATTGTACACTTCTAAGAATTGACTCTGAGTCAATGAATGATGCCCTTCTAACATGGTCTACCTATTCCATATCAGGCAATGCAGCTTCAGAGGCTGCAGGGAAAATCCCTTCTTACCTTTCTAGGCATCTCTCTCAAAATGCATTTCCCAAGTGGCTCAAAGTCCCTTTCGTCTTTTCTTCATAAGGGCTAAGAATGGGGACAATTCAGGAAGAGGTTTCAGGCACCATGTCCATAACATGGCATAACAGCACTTCCCCTTCCATGGGTGGTCTAAAATGAGAAGAGGCTACTGCAGGGGCATGGCCTCTCTGAGACACAGCATGTGGTAGGATCCAGCCCGGAGTGGCTTCACCTCAGTGGCTTCCGACCTTGGTCTATTGCCACAGCCCAACTGTTGGCATAGCTACAAGAAAAAGAGGACGACTGCCTTCTAGGAATGAGGGGCCCACCAACGCTGAGTCTTAAGTTCTTTTCAGTAAACAGTGACATCCTATATTCATTGTGAAAGAACTGTTCCACCAAGAAGCTGGGAGGGGTGAAGTACAGTACCTAAGAATAGCCACGAGATGGAGCCAAATCCCCACAAATGAGCTAAGAGCTGGGTCAGGCTATGCATCATTCTGCCGCTTAGGGCCTTCTCATTCCAGGACTGTTTTCCTGCCCTGTCAACCACCCAGCCCTGCATAGTGGGCCAGAGCACTGCTCTAGCTCTCCACCTGTCTTCCCTCTACTCTTCAATCAAATCATGGATAGTTCCTTCTTGGTGCGTCGTTTTCCCACAGCAAACCGCAATGCAAGAGGCTTTATCTTTCAGCCTTTGCCCTGCCTGACACGTTCAAGCAATCAGACCTGTTTACAGCTTGTCTGATGGAAACATTCAGGAAATTCTCCTCAATTCAGGAACTACTTTGAAGATCTTTCCGATATTAATGGACACAAAACACTCTGCAGATGGCCTGGGCAGGTGGTGGTGGTGGCAGCGGCGGGGGCAGCAGCAGCAGCAGCAGCAGCAGCAGCAGCAGCAGCAGCAGCAGCTGGAGTGGTAGTTGAGAAAGAGGCTAAAGGAAAGCTCACCTCAGAAAAAGGACAGCAGCAGTCACCACTGAGTGCCCGTCAGCATGAGTCCTCTCACAGAGGTGTTCCACAGGGCAGACGACATCAACACTGAAGAGAATCCTGCAGGCCCACGGGACAGAGCTTTACAAGGCCTTTTGCAAGTGTTCTGTGGCCTTTCTCCCTTTAAACACCGTGAGAAGCTGTCCAGCATTCCTGGTTTGAAGAAGAGAGACAAGAGGCCTGAAGAAGAAGGGCCCAAGGGCACAAACTGCTCGATGACATTCTTCCCTCTTTGTATGCCATGAGTTATCTATTGTATACCAGGACTCTTGCCGTTCTGGTTAGCGCTTATCGTCTACTTATAAAAAAAAAAAAATTATTTCTTCTGTTTTTGAAATTATAATATAATTACATCATTTTCTTTTTTCCTGTCCACCTCCCAAACCTTTCCATGTTCTTCTCTTGCTCTCCTTCAAGTTTGTAACCTCTTTTTCTCATTAATTGTTGTCACATGCATGTGTTTATATTCCTAAGTTCAACCTGTTCCGTCTTTGTCATGTTGCTTGTATGTATATTTTCAGGGCTGATCATTTGGTATTGGATAACCATTGGTGTGCTCTTCCCTGGGGAGGACTGTTTCTCTCACTCTCAGAACTCTTTAGCTGCTTGCAGATCTTTATGTAGGGTTGAGTCCTCATGGGCCTCTATTGCTCCCCACTCCAAGCCCCTCCCCCGACCCTGGTCTTCTTTGACACATCACTGTTTTTATCCTTGTTCAGCAGTCAAGTGGCTGACATATTTTGGGTGTAGTTTCTGACATTCACAGGAAACACAGTCTTACAGCAAACTCCCTGTAAGAGTGGGGCTTTTAGAATCTTTCTGCTCCATCTTCCTTGATGGTTCCTGAGCCTTAGTTATATTTAGATGTATTCATTGGGACCAGCCTCCACAACTACACATTGTGATTGGTTGTGGTTTTCTGTAATGGTCTCTGTCTGTGGCTAAAAGAAGTTTCCTGGATGAGGTGCAAGGACTGAACTTATCCATGGGGATGATACAGATATTTTGCTAGTTTAGTGAACTGGTGTTTGTAGGTACTCCTCCAAGATCCATGACTTCACTAGCCCTGGAGAAGAAGCAGGGAGGAAGGGAGCTGGCTCTCGGGTGGACACATTCAACAGCAGGAGCATGGCACAATGTGGGCAATTAGAACAAAAGAGCAGGAGAGCATCACCCAAGCCCAGTACAGGGAGGGATTCAGGAAAGATACTAAGACAACAGGGCCTTACTGGGGCATCTGATGACTGACACTAGCCCTCTAAACACAGAATAGCTACATGTAGGGATGCTGAATCACCAAATCAGCTCACCTTAACCCCCAACAATTCCTCTCCCCTTCTTTGTGCTGGAGTCTGGTATCAGCCCTCTAGCCACAGTCTTGTTGCATGCAGTACTAACAGAAGCAAGACAGAGAAATCTCCTGACCAGAAGCTGGTGTAGAAAGTGGCTTAACACAGCAAAGACTCCAGCTCAGTCATGATGCTTGGAGCCGTGACCATGACTGGCATTTGTGATGTGATTTGCAGAGCAGGAAATCTAAGCTAGACCAGCATTCAGGGAGAAGTGGCCATGCCTTCCAGGATGCTGTTAGGTCCATTCTAGTCTTAGTTACATGGAATCTATTAGTGGGTTCTGTAGAAGTCCTCATCTATAGAAAAGCAAAGGACAAAGTCTTAGTAACTGGGGAGGATGTGGCACTCGGGGACAAGGGTTTTACCCAAACCCTTCCTTGACTTGACATTGGAAATGAATGTTGGAAGCAAGGTAGAATCTATTATTTGCAAATTTAAATGTTCTAGGCTTGTTCTCAGGCCTAATCAGTCAGGGTCTAAGGGAAAGCATATGATGGCATTGACATTGCCTTGACCTATATCCAGAAAGCAAGGTCCTGTGAGACTTGGGTGAACAAGAGCCTTCCAAGGACCATGAACTTCCCTCTACTGGAGTTGTACTGAGGTGAGGTCTCCAAGAGGCAGGGATCATCAGCTAGGGTGAGAAGCATTTTTAGAAGCATTGTGGGGTGAGGTCTGAGGCTGGGGCATTTGATGACTTCTGTCCTGACAATGAGACCTTTTATCAGGGCTTTAGACATCAATGAGATGATATAAGATGTGCCTTTAGAACAGCATCAAATGTGGACCAGTCTAACGGACACTGAAAGGTGGTTCTACATCCATTTCTAATGGCCTTCTTATAGACAACCAAGTCCCTTGTCTGGAATTTCCCCAAGATTTTACTGAAATTCTTAGATTTTTTTTAGCCCCCCACAACTACACTGAGTTTTTTACTCTTTCGTTTGCCGTTTATGGGTGTCCCTATGTGTACTTGGATCAAAAAACTGAACAGGGATGAAACTGAAGGCCCTCTCTGATTTCACTTGGGGAAAAGTTTTTGCAAGAAGAGGTAAGAAGATCCCTTTGCATAGCGCATTAAAATAATTTATGGAGAGCGGCTCCCTTTCACCTGCGGAGCTGGTCAAGATGAGAGGATAAATCTTTAAAAGAATAATGTTTTCAGAATCAGGTTCCTTGTCCTCCGATCCTTTGATGTATGAGTGTAATAGTAGGCAGGACACATAGTGAAATATACATGAGGTCTCCTGAGAGGAGAGCGGCAGAGAGGAGGAAATATTAGTGTTTACAGCAAAACTCAATTGAAACACTCATTGCTAGATGATGGTTTATTACAGCGCATGCGATGGAGCCCAGCTAGGATGCCCTTTCCTGTCTGTCTTCAGGACTCTCATGTCTGTTCTATTTTATCCTCACTTCTCACTTCTTCACCCTATGTAGTCACAAGAAATCAGAGCACGGCTTCTGTGTTCTCGGCTTCTCATGACTGGGTTTCAGTCATGAAAGGATGTGACAGCATAGAACCTTCTGGAAACTCAATCAGACAGTTTCAAACATGAAGAAATCAGTGGCCCTTTCCTTGTAGAAGTTCAGCCAGGGGCCAGTCTCCAGCAAGACCTTCTGCATCATGGCCTCCTTCCGCTGCACCTTCCTTATCTGGAAGTCAGCCACAGTGAAAGGCTGACCTTGTTGAGGAAGGTGCCAGTTGATAAAAGCCACCTCTGGGTCCCCTGGAGGGAGTGCTTCTGCTGGCTGATGGAATTTAGATCCAGGTGGAGTGTGGCAGGGCTATCATCTCTGCAAGGCACCAGTCACTCAGGCAACAGGCAATTAGTAAGGGCTGCTGCATGCGGGGCACCAGGCCTCTGTGTGGGCTTCGCTTTAAATTGCTCAGGAGCTTTAGCACCATCCTACATCTTACTCCCTGTCTTAAACTGGAGCCTTCTCCCAGCAGGACACTTGTTTTCTCACCTGGCAGGCTCTGACATGCTGCACCATAGGACCCCGCAGCTGCCTTGGCACAGCAAAGCTGCGGGAGATGGGATGTGGCTGACTCCTCCCCTGGCACCTGTTACCCTTAGAGGTCTCCCTCTCGGGGTGGGCTAAAGGTTAGAGTCCAGACCTGCACACAGACATCAGAATGTATTTTGAGTGGAACGTTGTTGCTCTAAGTATGTCTGTAATTCCATTTGACGGCTCTCGAGTCCTAGTCTTTTTATTTTGAGACATCCACGCTAGTGAGAGGAGAGGGGTGCTTTTCTTCCTGCAGCTTTTGTGGCTCACTTTACTCCTGTAGAGAAAACATCCTTTCTTCCTGCTGAGAAGCTTGGTGCTATAGTGTGGGTGGGTCTGTCCCCCAACATTCCGTGCTAAAGGACGTGTTAGGAATCCATGATCTTGGCTGTGGGCAGAAATTTTAAGAGCTGGGATCCAGTGGACAAAGTAAGGCCACTGGGGTATGTCCTCAAGAGGACAGCAGCACCCTGCCCTGTTCATGTCTTTTTCTGTTTGCTTCCTGGACACCAGGAGGTAAGCAGCTTCCTCCACCACATGCTCCCTGCTGTGATGCCGGCCTTGCCACAGGCCCCAATGCAAAGAGGTCACCATCAATGGAAACTTCTTTCTGCAACCATGAGTCAAAGGTAGGGCAACTGACTCAGATGCTGACTAAGGAATTTAGATGTTAGAAAAGGAGAGAAGGGGAAAGGAGAGGAGGGGAGGGGACTGTGACGAGGGAGTGAAAGGGAAGGGAAGGGGAGGCAGCAGTGTTACATTTGGAGTAAACCTCACAATTCCTTCCTCTGTTTTTTTTCTTTTTTTTCTTTTTCTTTTTTTTTTTTTTTTTTTCAGTTTTTTGAGACTGCGTTTCTCTGTGTAGCTTTGCGCCTTTCCTGGAACTCACTTGGTAGTCCAGGCTGGCCTCGAACTCACAGAGATCCTCCTGGCTCTGCCTCCCGAGTGCTGGGATTAAAGGCGTGCGCCACCACCGCCCGGCCTCCTTCTTCTGTTTTTTTAAAGCTCAGTCATTAATGTGAGGAGAAGGTAGAGTGTTGTAGAGATGGTGGTTTTTTTGGTTTTTTTTTTTTTTTTTTTTTTTTTTTTTTTTTTTTTTGGATAATGGGCCACAGATCTAGGATTCAGAATTCTGTCTCTCATCTGAGTATCTCACCACCCTTCTTATCAGAACAGATGTAATATTGGAAGCTGTTATGATAAAAGTATACGACGAAGGTCATTTGGGTGATGCCACTGTTATGTGTTCCTCTTGGAGGGTTTACACAGACAAGATGCTGTAAATGTGCTGGTTAGGTTTGTCACCTTCGCATAAACTAGTCACTTAGAAAAAGGGACCTCCATTGAGAAAACACCTCCATAAGCTTGTCTGTAATTGGAGTGGGAGGACCCAGCTCACTGTGGGTGATGCTTCCCCTTGGCAGATGGTACTAGGTTGTATAAAAAACAAGCTGAACATGCCATGGAGAGCAAACTTGTAATCAGGGCTCCTCTGTGGTTTATGCTTTAGTTCCTGCTTCGAGATTCCTGCTTGTGGTCTTGTCCCAGCTTCCCTCAGTAATGGACTATTATGGGGCAGACAAGCCAAATGAACCCTTTCCTCTTCCAAGGTGCTTTCAGCCACCTAACTAGGACAGTAGGTCAACCACTGACATGGACCATTGATGCAATCCAGACACACAGTAAGCATGACACGGATGTGGGTCTAGCACTGCAGATTAAATTTGTTTTTATAAATGTAAATATATTCTCAAATAAAAGAATGGTATAGTAAGTACCTAAGCCACTAACAACCATTTATTACTACCATCAAATACTGTCCATAGTTGATGGTTGCGTTTGTCAGCTTTCGGTGGCAAATACCTTGGGAAAATTCAACTTAATTAAAAGGAGCAAAGGTTCATTTGGGATACTTCTTCCATTATGTGGCCTCTTGGTCCTGTTTCTTTGGGCCAGTGAGGGTGAGAGGATTGGGGAAGGTCTGTTACCTCCTGGTATCCAGGAAAAGGGAGAGAGGAAGGAGCCAGGTCCCCAGTGTCTTCTAGTGTATCCCCCCTGATGAGATAATGTCTTTCTAGTAGGCTAACTCTGGAAGGTTCCACCACCTCCCAATTGGATCAAAGGTCCATAGGCACTGAGCGATGTGTGAGATAACAGTGCATAGCATATGCACTCCACCATCATATGACTGGCCGAATGAGATGCTTCTTCACACTAAGCATCAAGCAAGACAAATTCATGAGTAAACCCCTTGGGTATTGTGCTGGCTTTGATGTCATTAGAAGTTGTGAACAACTGTTTCCTCCAAATCTAACATGACCTTCATATCATGAGGAAGAAGTCACTGTGGTAAACTACAGGATGCTTGGCTTGCGAGTCATGACAACCAAATGAGGAGAAAATACTACAATACCCAGGCGAATGGCAATGATAATAGGGCTAGTAACGTATCTGTGCTGGCTAGTTTTATGTTAACTTAACATAATCTGAGTCACTTTGGAAAAAAGGAACTTCAGATGAGAAAGTGCCCCCATCACATTGTCCCGTGGGTAAGTCTGTGGTACATTTTCTTGATTGATGATTGATGTGGGAAGGCTCAGCTCACTGCTGGTGGCACCATCCCTGGGCTGATGGTCCTGGATGCTGTAAGAAGGCAGACTGACCAAATCATGGGGAGCAAGATAGTAAGCAGCATCCTTCATGATCTCTGGCATCATCTCCTGCCTCCAGGCAGTGCCTCCCCTAGGCAGATGGTACTGGTTTGTACATGGCTTGCTGAGCGAGCCATGGAGAGAAAGCTTGTAATCAGAGCTCCTCGGTGGCTTCTGTTTTAGTTCCTGCCTTGAGATTCCCAAAATTCCTATCCTGACTTTCCTCCATGATGGACTGTTACCTGGAAGTATAAAATGATAAAAACACATTCCTCTCAAGTAGATTTTGGTCACAGTGTTTTAGCACAGCAAAAGAAATCCTAACTAAGGAAACATTAGAAAGAGGAGGACAGCCTTGGAACTTCACCCTAGATTGTAGCCATTGTTGCCCCCTGCCCTGCAGCTGAACAGCATCTTGGTATCTATAGTATAAAGGAGGTGGGAGGTTAACTAAAGGTGGTACCCCAGAACACATCATCTGAGAGGTTGTTACAACTCAGGATGCAGATAGTCTTGAGCAACCCATTTCCAGTAAGAAACCCCTCTCCTGTGGTCCTGTAAGTAAGCCCAGTAAGGATCTGGCTCACCAAGTTGTTCTTGGATAGAATAGTTCCTCTGGTCTGCCCATGGAGCATTATTACAGATGAACAGATAAAAAATGCAATACAACAACTTGGCACCCTTATATGGGGCATGACAGAACCAAAGGTGAGTTTGGGGAGAGTGGGTGACAGGGCCATGTTGTGATAGTAAGACATGAGACTGAGAATGAATGTGTGAGGATGGAGCATCTGTAGGAGAAATTCTAATATGGCCATTCTTCACTATGTGGTGGGTGGAGATAAGTCTCCTTGCTAAGGCACAGTTGCATAGACTCTGTAGATGTGCAATTAGGAATAAGCCATCTAAAGATGGAATCTTCATAGGGGCAGGGTTCCCAGGGTGGCTTTCTTTTATATAGTGTGGAATGGTGTACCTCTTTGATAAATGAGGTCCACTGATTGTGTTCATGGATACTTTGTGAAGGACTAGAGAATACATTGCAGGCCAGAGAGGAGCACTTATGGGATGGAAAGCCATGACATGGTTGCATGGTCACTGCTGTGCATAATAAGATGTGGAAAAGGTTGAGCTGGCTGCCTAGAGGAAATTTCTCATGTGAAGGAAGAGAAAGGGACATGAAAGTAACATCCTCCATGTTATCCTCTGATTTGGCGAGTAAATTAGATTAAAAGGGATGCATTAAAGTACGGACTGGCTTTTTCTGATGGCCTGAGGGCTGAAGTGAAAAGGAGTAAAAATTTTGTCTATATGATCGAGCCCTGCCTGGTACCCCAAAGCTTGGAACACACAGGCATAGACAAACAGTGAAGACAATGAAACAGAAGTGGCACAAGACACCCCTCAGGTTCAACTTTAATACAGAAGGATGGACAGCACAATGTTGCTTCTGTGAGGTAGTCACCTGTGATTGGGTGGGACACTTTTTATGCTATGGCTGTTTTGAGTTCCCCTCATGAGTACCCTTCACCCATGGTTCTCTAGGTAAACCCAATAAATCATCACATCACCAAATTGGACTTGGGTGGAATCCCTTTTGACTGTCTTTGGTGCCCTGTCTGGGGTGACTAGACACTTGTTTACATCCATGTCTCCCAGGGGAAGGGTTACAAAACACTGGTTAATGGGATATGCTCCATTCCTTATCGTCTACAGGACTTGTTGCAACTCACTGAATATTACACCTTACACGGCTGTACTTGTATGCACTGTAGAAATGTGTTGTTTTGTGAACCCATTTCATTTCACACATCGTGACAATATAAATTTATTTGTGCTCAAGAGTTGAGATTTAATGTATTAAAAGCCAGACCCTTCTGAAGGACGTCCTTAATTGAAGCTGGCTTTGTGTTTTGCTGGGAGTGCACGGAGTTAACGCACAAACGGTGACATATACAATCTGCTGTGTTATCTTAATTTTGTGCTGAGGCGTTTGCTGTCTTACTGACCATCGCTTTTGCATCACTGACTCAAATGCCAACATGAGGAAGAGGTAAACAACGGCATAATGTTACTATGAAAATGGTTTTAACTTCACATATACCCTCAAAGTTTTCAAGATTCTCAGGGACTTCTAGACCCTGCTTGCAGAACTATTAAGTTAAAGAGTCAGCAGGGCCTTGGAGTTCAGTGCTCTAGGCTCAGAAACTTTTTAGTGGTCTTCTTTGTACTTGTTATCTTGAGGGACCTGAATACAGCACAATTGCCAGGTCTGTCCTATTGATCTGTGGTATTACCGCATTGATCTCCGAATGATATAACATGGAATCCATATCTGCTGTCATTGAGGCAGCCTGATGGAAATTCACAAAGCAGAGCTGAAAGAAAATTCAGTTAGTCCCAAAGGTAAGGTGAAGGTCCTTGAAAATTACCAGAAGCTGAAGTTTGTGGCAAAGGAACTCCCTGGTTTGTCTGGAGCTGGAAGCTCACCTCAGAAAGGCTGTAACTAACATGGCACCTGCCCTGTGGGTATCTTAAACACCAGGCTACTTTTGTCTCCAAAAGCGCAAGTGTTATTTCTGTCTATTGACTGTAAAGACATCTTGCCATATAATTTTTATTTTTATCTTTAAAATACTTAGGTTATATATAGACTCTCAGCAGGCAGCGTCAACTTGAGCAGAAAGTATAAATGAAAGTTCTTTCCTTTCCTACTGGGAGACCCTGAGGAGTGTAAAGCCCAAACAAAGGACACCATTGCTGACTATAGGATGAGGAGGAGGACCTCTGATATACACCATCCCTTCTAAATATGACCATCGGAGGAGGGAGATCAGCTTCTAAGTGTGAAGGTCCTAGACACTGCACCGTAAGAGAGAGGCTGGGGCAAAGGAGATTCCCTACCTGATTCAGGGATGGATGGCATTTTAGGTGTTACCTGCTTTCCCATCATGCTTCAATGTGTATTAGGGTGCTCTCCCCCGAAACACACCCAGATTCTCATTATCTGATATCTGTTGTTCAGGCTCCTTTCTCCATCTAGAATGCTCTCATTTTTCTGCTCTCTTTCTAGAATTTTCTCTTCATTCTTTAAATCCCACAGCACATGTCTCCTTCTCTCTATGACCTTTTCCTCCTAAGACTTCATTCTATCTGACCAAAGTCAAAAGCTTTGGTCTGACCAAAATGCCTCTCTGCATTTTGGAAACTTTAATTGTACTACTTTGGATCATTCAACACATTATATCTTAGTTTGTTTACTTGACTTTACTACTCAGTTTAGAATTCTTCTAGGGCTTCCCAATGTGTTGACAGGTCAGAGTTAGGCTCTGGTTGATTGCTGGGTATGTACTGAGTCAAACCAACCTAGTTCCAGCCCTGGAGGTGGTCCTAACCCAATGAGAAAGGAAGTTAACACACCAGCAAAACAAAAATAGCACATTGTAATGTGTTATAAAGATGACAGATGGTATTAGAGAGGGCAGGATGTTTAACTCCATTTGCTCATTACAAACATCTAGAACTTTGTCTCATGTATCATAGGAGCTCACACATCTTGCTTAGAGAGTGTAAGCCTCATGGGAACACAAGCACTCTGCAGTCTTGAATGGGCCCCAATGGAAATTCCAATGGATGTAAAAGCAGTTAAAGAGAATCTAGCACTCTCTGTTAGAGGTATTTCCTTCAAATCTGGCTAGCCTTGGCTTCGCTTAGGTTCATCCCATCTTCACAGGCCCTCCTGCTTATAAAGCCTATGTATAGGCCATTTCCTTAGTCTATAGGGAGAGGTACTTCACATACTTGAGAACTGACAGAGGCTAGGTGTGATCAAATCACTCAGGTGGGAAATCTTAGTTAGAGGATAAAGTCAAGAGAAGCTAAGTCTTGGGGGTTGTTACCCCCAGAAGAGCAGACCTTTTTCCCTGGATATTTAATGTATTGGGGATGTCTGATGTAGTTAGTTATTTTCATGGTACATTTATGCTTTGATGTGTCCTAGATTATTCCTCTTCTCACAAAAAGAGACCTCCTCTCTGGTATTTGAGACTCTCGGCATAGGGTTAGTGTGGGTCTGGCTTACATATCCCCAGAGACTCTGAAGTCTCTGGATTGAGATGTTTTTGCAGATAAGTGTTCTGCACTCAGGTTCACTGTGCCATCTCAATTCTCATTTTTTCCCATTAAGGCCACGAGATAATTTGTGAAATTAAAATCATTTTTATTTCAGATATTCAGAAATGACCACAGATGACTTTTTAATAGATGCCATATATAGGATAAAAATTATTTATAACTCATTCTCTGGGTCCCTCACCTCTCATTTGTACGCTTGTTTGCTCTTCTTAATCCATGATAATTGGGCTTGTTAAGTAGTTTGGATGCCAAGTATTTCAAATTATCGTGATTTCTTTTACAACACAAGCAGTATTGTGCCACAGAGGCAGCTTCCTTTTTGGGTAAGCTTTACACCCAGAAGAATGCTTCTCTACTGCAACTTGACAGACAAGGCTGATAGGAAACCTTGAGATTATCCTTGATGTTATGTGGGGAGATAGGCTTCAGACACAGCCTGCTTCTGCCTGTTAGTCTTCACCAGTTGATTTGAGGTCTCCAGAAGTCATTCACATATACTTATGGGAAAGTGCACCAGCAAGCAAAGGACAAATTGGAAATCTGAGCAAAACACAGAATACGGGAGACGTGAGACAGAGAACAAGGATGAAGAAGACCGTTCTGGGGCCTGATCGGTAAGGCCTCTGTGGGAAAGCAACATTTTGGTGATGAACTGAGTGTTGAGGCAGCTAGAAAGTGCAGCTGCAGATCCCAATATCTGAGCTATGTGAGGATCCCTAGAACCCACCAATAATGTCTGCAGTGTGGTGGAGAGAGGCAGGAAGGTAGAAGTCCACATGTCGTGGTCCATGGAAGGTTCAAAGGACACATGAAACATAACTGGCATGGGTTTACTGTTGGTGTATTAGGAGACCACCAGAAGCCCCAAGACAGTAGAGATGTGTAGCTAGAGGCTTTTCTGCGTCCTGCCGGATCATGCAGCCATTTATAAAATAATAACTCAGAGACTTATATTAATTATAAATGTTTGGTCGATGGCTCAGGCTTGTTACTAGCTAGCTCTTACATCTTAAATAAACCCATTTCTATTAATTTATGTATTGTCATGTAGCCATGACACTATCATTCTGTTGCCATGTTGGTCCTTGGGTGGCTGGCTGTTGTCTCCTTCAGCTCCACCCTTCTTTCTCCCTGTATTCAGTTTGGCTTTTCCACCTAGTTGTATTCTGCACTGCCATAGGCCAAAGCAGCTTTATTCATCAACCAATAAAAGCAATACATATTTGCAGCAGACAGAAGGGCATCCCACATCAGAGGTGTGACCTGATATGTGTGTGAGGCTCATCAGAGCCTGTTGCGGCAGCCCTGTGCTTTCTCTCAAGAGGAAGAGTAGAGGAGATAAGATAGAGTCATGCTCAGAGTAAATGTGAGGGCTGGCAGCATTTGCCAACTAGAGGAGTGAAAGATGAGGGTAAGGCTTTGGCCTGAGAGAAGAAGACCCATAATGCTGTTAATAAAGTGGAAATTCCAGGAGGAGGAACACATACCAGAGCAGAAGAAGGATAGAGAATTGCCACTGAGCTGATCATCAGAAGTTGATCTAAGGGCACTGTTAGGTAACCTATAGAAAATGTCATACAGATGGATCGAGGGTGTGGAACCTCCAGGGAACATGTGGAACTGGAGAGGTGTGCATGTCCAAGTCACTGATGGTAAGTATTTTTCCTAGGTGAGAGCCATGAGATGAATGGTGGAGAGGCTGGCAGCAAAAGAGGCAGCAAAGGCTAAGACTGTGGGTGGTTAATAAGATAGCACAGATGCCAGAGGTGTGGCTGTTTAGAAGCCAAGTGAAGGCAAGCTTTGAGAGAAAGACTTCATCCACAGTGCTGAACCCCACAGATGGGTTAAATCAAATGAGAAGACATTTAACCATTGTTTTTGGCAAGACGAAGTTCACAGGCAACCCTGACAATAACAATTTTAATAATAGAATGTGAAGAAAATTTGATTGAAATGAATAGAAATCAAGAGACTGAAAGTAAAGACAGCAAAACAGGAAGAATGCATGGTTTCCAGGAAGAATTTGGTTGTGGTGGGTGGTTTTAAACATGCCTTTAATCCCAGCACTTGGGAGGAAGAGTCGGGTGGATCTCTGACTCAAAAACAAACAAACAAACAAAACCAAGAAAGAAAGAAAGAATTTGTTTGTGAAAGGAACGGGGAACAGAGCTGTTGCTGGAAGTGTGCCAAGAGAGGGTTCTGGATATTTGTGATGACAATTGGGATAAGGACCATTGTCATCCTAATCAAAATGAATGCACCTTGCAGAGAGCCTACTGTGTGCCTGGCATGGGTGCCACGTGCTCAGTGTACCTCATCTCAGGGCATCTTCCAAACAACCCTGTAAAGTCTTCATACCATCACCGAGTTAAGGATGAGATACATGGGGACCAGTGTCCTGAGGCTGAAGTGAAGAAAATAAGAGCCTCATCTTGAAGTATCTGATTGCAGATCAAAGGTTCTGCAACCCATCAGACTTAAAGGGCCAACTAAAGATTAATGGAATTATTTTTATTTTAAATTATATTTTATTTATATGGAGGGAGGGCTGTATGTTTGTTACTTTGAATATGTGGACAACATGTGGGAATCATTCTTTCTTTCTACCACATGGGTCCTGAGTATTGAACTTAGTAGATTGTTAAGCTTGACAGCAAGCACCTTTACCCACTAAGTCTTCTTTATGGCTTCTGAGAGGAATTCTGTTCTTACGTAAGATATATTTAGGTTACAAATTATGGAATCTAACCTCAAATTGGCTTAAGGGGAAAAAACACAACAAAGAAAGTTTCATTCATGTGTTTTTAACACCCCAAAGTGGGAGTGAAGTCATTGTAATTGGAGTCAGAGGACAGAAGGTACAATTAGAATACTTGACAACTGGGCCCTCTTACCAAGTCATTGCCTTTCCTCTTAAGAAGCTCCCACATGTTGCAGTGGAGTTCTAAGTTGGTGGGTGGATCTGACAATGTGTTTGGTTTTTTGGAGAGCAA
The DNA here is from genome assembly GCF_007827085.1 of Peromyscus californicus insignis. Lineage (NCBI taxonomy): Eukaryota > Metazoa > Chordata > Mammalia > Rodentia > Cricetidae > Peromyscus > Peromyscus californicus. Next base: position 23,648,984 of record NW_026294402.1, read on the forward strand.
TTTCTATGTTTAAAGACATGTGGTGATATCATTGAACCTGGTCTTTTGTTTGTTTGTTTGTTTGTTTGTTTGTTTGTTTGTTTTTCAAGACAGGGTTTCTCTGTGTAGCTTTGCTCCTTTCCTGGATCTTGCTCTGTAGACCAGGCTGGCCTCAAACTCACAAAGATCCTGGTCAGAGGCTGTCTCTATAGCCAGGGCAGATATTGATATAGAGATTGTTTTCCAAAGGGAATGACTGAGTGCAACAGAAGAGAGACTGAGAGTACAAGAAAGGTACTGAACCATGACTCATTGGGACTTATTTGACTCTCTTGCAGCTAATATTAAGGAGGGTTCCCTGACATTCTGTCAAACAAATTCAAAGAGTACAATGTCCCTAAATAGCCTCTAGCATGCACAGTCATTGACACATCTTAGGTGCAGGTTGAGAAATATATATATTTGTTCAATAGATGAGTGACCTCCAATGATTCTTCTATAAGACTGGCCTTTTTAACTGATTTACTTTTTGCTATTTTAATGATAGCAGGAAAGCTCTTCATGCATTTGAAACTCATTATTGTTTTCTCTACCAGCACTTTTCCAACTCTCCAAAACCTTCAGTTTATTTGGAAACAGTGTATTGGATTAATGTCCCACTCATCCGAACATGTTTTTGATGTTATTTTATCCAAAGGGGAAAAGCTGCCTTGCTATGAAAACTCCAGCTCTCTCTCTGTAATGTCCCCTGAGGGGATGAACCTGGTGGTTTAGTCAGAAATGAAATCCCCTCAAATTCTAAGGAGGCTCTGCTTTGTTTAACCCCTGGGGGGTTTATCTCCTTCCCCTGATTCGGTAAGGTGAGGCAGAGCTCTAGGGAAAGAGAGGTACATGACAAAGAGCTGTTTGGGGTGTATTTGCTTCTGCTCCTAGAATGCCTCTGGCAGAACTATCCATCTGGAAAACACGGTTCAGGTAGGCGGGGAGATGAACACCCTGCTCTCCTTGCAGAAGCTCTGAAGTGTTGCCTGTGTGCAATGTCAATGACAGCATGGTGGGGGTCTTGGGTGGCTTCAAAAGAAGTCTGGCTTTTCTGTGATGATTGAAGGAGGAGGCTCATAATAAAAAATCCAGAGAGCTGATTTTTGTCCTAAATAAACCTGCTGCCTCTTTTCCCAAAGAGTCATTAACAGACAGCTCTGTGCTGCTGTGGGAGACACAGGCCAAGAGGCTGGTAAGAGGAAATGGAGGGATGTTGTTTTTTTTTTTTTTTTTGAACAACAGTATATTATAGTGGACACTCTGTGTAGCAGGTATCTAAAGATTAAGAGTCTGCTTTCCAGAACCGGCTACCTGGGTTCAAACTCTAGTTCCCTCACTTTAATTTTTCAGTTGAAGGACTTCAGGCAAGATGCTAATAGCTCTTGTTTCAGTTTGCTTGTTGGTAAAATACAGACAATAAAATGGTACTACCTCACCAATGGCAGATATCAGCTGATATATTTAAATCATTTAAAACAGTATTTGGCACATCAAAATCAATACCTGTGGGTCTGCTTTCATTGTTATTAGGTGGAATAGGAAAATGATAGAAGTGTATGTCTGAGTGTTCATGGGAGAAATTATAAGCTTTGATCCAAATATGTGGGGGTGGGGTAGGGGAGAGTAGGGGGTGTGTGTGTGTGTGTGTGTGTGTGTGTGTGTGTGTGTGTGTGTGTGTATGTGTGTATGTGTGTGTGTGTGTGTGTGTGTGTGTGTGTGTGTGTGTGTGTGTGTGTTACAGGAGCAAGTGAGGGAAGTCAGCTCCTTCAGTGGATCTGTCCTGGATGTAAAAAAACATTTTAATAATCTAGAGACTGAAAGCACCTGTTGGGTGTTTTGCAACTTTGAGTAGAGCAATTGCTTTAAAGTCAGGAATGGAATTAATGTCATGGAAAGAACCGGTAGCTGATGTGGATAATTAAGACTCATAATGAGAGCATTAATATTTCTCTTCAATAGACTGATTTAGTGTTTCTTTGCCTGAGACTGTTGGGCAAACTTACCTGAGCTGACCATCTATCTTGGTTGCTCAGGACCAACCGTACTGTGGTGAGCAGAGAGCTACTAGATCACTTTTAGTTTACACTGAATACTCTAAGAAGGGAACACTACATCCAGGGTATTGTGAGCCTGGGGAATAGTCTTGCATGGCAGAGAATGGGATGAAGGGTCCAAAAAGTAGTCACTAGGCTCTGTCCTGGGCTTCATTAATTCTCACATTAAAATTTGGCTTAGCTCTTCATCTCATTTCCACAACATGGAATGTGCTAGAGGCTTTTGTCTCCAAGTAGATTTAGAAACTGAGGTCAATTTTTCTCTAAGCATGGGTAGGAGCAATGCTATTATTATTATTATTATAGAGGAAGCACTAGAAACCAGAATAACACGAATAATCAGAATAACATGGCCAGGAGGAGGGAAACATATGCAAATGGACTTAAGGTGCTAGGAGGAAAGCACCCATCTGGATGGTGGCTAACAATATCCAATTTTGTAAGTTGGGCAGTAAGCAAGAGAAAACACAGACACAGTAGAATCCCACATATTTCAGCTAATGCTTGCATGAAAAAGGAAGCCAAGAAGGGAGGCCTGGGGAAATGAGAGCAGACACTAGGCCAGCGGCTGTTTGGAATCTTCCCCGGAGAAGGACTAAGCATGCTCTCCTTCAGACCATTTTAACTGACTAAGCTAGTTAGTGTCAACTGTCAACCTTACAAAATGGAGACTCACCAGGGAGTGGGACTCCAGCGTTCATGTGGGGGATTATCCTGATCGTGTTAATTGAGGTGGGAAGACCTGCCCACTCACTGTGGGTAGCACCATTCCCTGACTGGGATCTAGGACAACATAGATGGAGAGAGGGAAGTGAGCAGCTACCTCTGTTCACTGCTCTCTTCTCCTGAGATAATGTGAGCAGCTGCTTCAACCTCCTGCTGTCTTAACTTTCCCACCATGACAGACTGTATCCTGGACTGCGAGCTAAAACAAATCTTCGTCTTCTGAAAGTGTATTTCATCATGGCAACAGGAAAAGTATCTAAGACAGTGGCTAAGTCAGAGCCACACAGGATAGTCTTATCTCTGATTAAACACTTAATCAGCTTCCAATCACACCTGCGAAATCCCTTGTCAACAGCACCTAGTTTATTGTTTGACTGAATAACTAGAAAACACCCACACACTAGTAGTCTACTTTATCCACATTGGATGCATCCAAAGAGCCATTATTAGATACTCATATATAAGGAGAGTGTCAAATCCCAAATGCCATGTACATTCCTATATACTCACACTTATGCTGAGAGTTAGTTTATGAATTAGGTATGTAAGAGATCAGCAAAATTATCAGAATTTGTATCTGCTTTCCAAAGCAGGCCATTTGAGGATTCACAAGAGTATAGACAATCACATCAACACATTGTAAGGATCACACTGTAAGGGTCAGGGGATGGATGCTCTCTCCCTCACACCTTACTGTAGTACACTCACTCACCCCTTCTAACGGTGTGAGATGGCACAGTGTCTATGCAATGTCATGAAGTGAGGTGAATGACAGACTCTGTGGCGCAGCCTCAAGCCACCATGTAAAGCTACTTTGCAAAAGCAAGGTGATGCCACAGCAGTCAGTCCTGTCTGAAACAGCTACTGAGTAACAGGCATGGCACACACAGTCTAGATAGACTGGACAAATAGCTAACTCATGTCCCCGGAACAGGACAAGTAAACAGAGTGAGCTTTCATCATGCTATTTGAAATGGCATTGGCTTAAATATATGGACAACTGATTTCTGAAAATAGTTCATCTTAATTTTTTTTGGCTCTGTTTGACCATGGAGTAAATGACACCAGAGATGGTAAAATGTAAATGAGGTGAAGTGTGAGTGGAAATAGCTACTATATACTGCAGAGTGACAGCTGCTATGGGATGGTCTTTCTGTATGCTGTGAATATGTGTTGCTACTATTGGTTAATAAAGAAGCTGTTTTGGCCTATGGTAAGGTAGGATAAGAGCCAGGTGGGAAATCCAAGAGAGATACAGGGAGAAGAGGGAGGAATTAGGGCAGATGCCAGCCTGCCACCCAAGGAGCAACATGCCGACAGATCGGTAATGCCATGGCCATGTGGCAAAACACAGATTAATAGAAATGGATTAATTTAAGATAAAAGAGACAAAAGATAAAAGAGATAAAAGATAAAAGTTAACAGTAATCCTGAGCCGTAGACCAAACAGTTTGTAATTAATATAAGCCTCTGTGTGTTGACTTGGGACTGAGTGGTTGTGAGACACAGGAAAACTTCCAGCTACAGACAGCAGCTGCCTCTGAGTTCCAGTCTACCCAGGTGAATCTCCTTTGGTGCCCAGCCTCAGTCAGACATACTCTTGGAAGGGGAATTCTGGGAGTTGTCCTTCAGCCTAGCCAAACTGAAGCTCTCCCAGGTGGACAGCAAAGGGCTTCTAGGACTCTTACCCCCTGTAAAGATAGCAGATATGGTAGTTTGAATGTAATTGACCCCATAAGCTCATAAGGCATAGCACTATTAGGAGATGTGGTTTTGTTGGAGTAGGTATGGCCTTATTGGAGGAAGTGTGTCATAGGGGCAGGCTTTGAGGTTTCCTTTGCTGGCAATATCCAGTGTTGCAGTCCATCTTCCTGTTGACTGCCAGATGTAGGACTCTCAGTTACCTCTCCAGCACCATGTCTGCCTGCACGACACCATGTCACACCATGAACTGAACTCTGAACTGTAAGCCACCTCAATTAATTGTTTTCCTTTATGAGTCGCTGTGATCACGGTGTCTCTTCACAGAAATAGAAACCCTAACTGAGACAGCAGATCGGATAATAAGATTGCTGCTGACTATCACAGCTATATGGATATTAGATAATTGGTATCAGCACCTCATTTCTACATGATTTTGTAGATTCTAAGTATGTTTTCAACTGCAATCTGTAATCTACCTTCATGCTGTGTTGTTTTGCTTTAGGCTTTATGTAACACTTCCAAACAGGTGCAAAGACCTTTTCCCCTGGTATTTTACAGGCAAAGACAAAGAGGGTCATAGAAGTTAAATTTCTTGTTGGAGGCCAAGAGATTAGTATATGGGAGGCCAGACAAATACAGGTCCTCTGACTTTATGGCCATTGTTCAGTCTATTATTCTAGATGACTGAAGAAAATATCCTGTCTGCTCAGTGTCTACAACATTATGTCCCCATAACATTTTCAGCAAACATTGAATCTTCCAAAGCATTAAGCTGTGTCTAAATTATGGCCATGGCCTGCCTTTGCACATGCATAATTCTCTCTAAGTAACTGGTAATCTTGAGAATTTGAAAATCACCTAGAATCCAATCTTATGTGCAACTCCCTACTCAAAGGGGGGAAAAAAACCCAAACTCTTGATGGCAGTCCTCACAAGGGCAGTAATTTCTGTTTGTGTCCCCCACTGTTGTATCCATGGTGCTCAGCTTGCTACATGGCAGGTTTTCAATAAATATTATGTCTAAATATCAATGTTTATTGAAGCTGGGAGCCCTAAGTCAATGGGAAAATTTGTGTGTTATTGAGTCTTTGTAAGGTGAGACCTAATGTTAAAATGCATTGAGTTCTTCTACTAGCTAGCTCCTGTGTCACTTTTTCGTCAAACTGCATATTGTATATACAGACCATGCTGGGAACAAGATCCAAAGCATCTTCAAAAGGCTGTGGTCCAGGATGAACCAGGAGGAGAAAAGACAATGTCCCCTTGGGGTACAACAAAGAATCTCTCAGCATCATCCCTACCTCTTAGTTCTGTACCAGGCAGTTCTGTGTTCCAGAGTATCTCATTGCTTGGAACCGTAAACTCATTGGAAAATACTTTGTATTGTTTCCAAATAAAGAAATGCCACATAGAAAGGGCAAATTTGATTCATTTTCAAGGCAAAATAGTCACAATATTAATTAACCTCCTGTAGCGTTTGCTCTAGATTGAGTAGTAACTTTCTGTCTGTTTAGGGCATGCACTTCCAAGCTCTTAGAAGTCTGCTCTGGCTATGTCTTTTGATAGATTGTAGATGTCATGCACAAAGCACAGAATCATTCTAGGATGGCCAGTGGAAAGCAGTGCTTCCTGAAACCTCCTCTAGGGTCACTCTAGGTATACTTGAAACTCAGTTTCAGCATTTATTGATCGGGTAAGTCAGTAGACTTCCATCTTCCTTGCTGATCTGATAAAATGGGCCCAGTAAGAGTGTCTGCCTCATGGGATTGTTGTGAGAATTAAAACAAGTTAATTATGCAAAGCATCTGACAGTGCCTGGCCTAGGATGCCTCTTCAGTAAGTATTGGAGATCAGAAAGCATCCCTGTGGAGTCTGCAATGAGGAGATCTCAGCTTCTTCCAGAAACCTGGACCCCAGTCTCATGCAAATCTGTGGGGCAGGGCAGGAATGGAATGACCACTGGGGCCATGATCCTGCAAGGCTGTCCAGATTTCTGAATAAGGACAAATGGGGAAGACTCTCCCACACTCCCCAGGCTGTAGCATGTCCCTACGTAGACACAGAGCATGTCTGATTCTCAGAGGAAGCCTGGCTAATATCTCCCAGGGGATTCTTCACATTCAGAATTCAGACAAATTGCTGCTTTTTAATTAACAGAGCCCCGACAACTCTGTTATCTGTCTTCTCATGAATCTATTTTCTCTTTAATCCCTTCTCATTTTCCCACCCTGTCTACTTCCAAGCTGTAATCTTTCAAGCTGTTCCCCAAGGAGTGGGCCAGCGAGGGAAGAGGCAGAGAGAGGAAGAAGAAGGAGCTGGGGTAATGCTAAGGCAGAGATGGCTTGTGTCTGCCGACAGCTATCACCTTACTCTCTGTCTACAGCTGCAAATGACATGGCTGTAGCCCCAGCTGAGGCATGCCCGGGCTTCAGTGTCACCCAGAGGCAGGGTGTTACTAAAGAGCTGGCGGGATTCCCTTGACAGCAGCAACTGGAGGAAGCGCATGGGGATGGATCTCAAATACCCCATTAATTTAAGCTTAATAGGACAGTTATTGAATAATAAATAACCACCATATCAGAGAAACATATTTATCAGGGGCTTGGGCCCAGGTAATGCAATTGTGGCTATGCCTGTGGAGAGGCCACACCTTAGCTGTGTTAAATGGCTGTGGCCTGGGGGATATGCCCATGCTTGAGAGAGTAAACACGGAGGATTTGCAGGCTTCTGTGAGACCCCATCCCTTCCCTGGGGATTCTCCCCTGATGGTGATGTGTACTGTGTGGCCCAGTCAGCCCTATTTGCTGCGGTGCTGGCAAGCACACCCAGCCACATGATGCCGAGACTGGGTTTTTCCTCCACCAGCCCTGTGCTTTGGAAATTCAGGATGTGATCGGCGTCTCCATCACAGATCCAGTTCTGCTCCACCACTCTGTGGGAAGCATTCTCAGTTTCCAGAAAACAGCTCTCCAGCTTTACTCCCAGCAGGGACCTTAAAACAGCGTTGGAAAATATAATTCTAAAGTTAAAAATAGCCCCTTTCCACTTTCTTGCTCCTAACTTATTAGAACAACGCCTAAGGCAGCAGGGATGTCATTGGCAGATCTCCGAGTGGTGGGTCTGCAAGAGTTGATGTGTTTATGAATATTTACATCTGTGTGAGGAAACTGCTGCTAAGTAGGAGTTATTGTAACTCTGTGAATTTCCCCTTGTGTCATTCACACACTAAGGATCAGGAAGCAGGATGGGGAGGGAAGGTAAGGGCAAGGGGGCATGGACCACTGTGTGGTTGGTCCCTCATTCCCGAGGGGCCCAACACAACATTAGTGGACAAGACAGAAGGGAAGGGATGTGGGTGACTCCTCAGCCAGAAGATGCCTGAGGTTGGGTTGTGGCACCTGACCTCCTTCCACACGACCTTTTCTGAGTGATAAGATCTGTTAGCAGAGGACAAGAGGACAAAGAAGGGGAGGCTGTAGGAGCGGAATGTGTAGATGTGCAGAGATGGCTGCAGGCCAAGAGCCGGGCAGAAAAGACACCGGGTAGACTATCTTTAGTGGCCCCACGCCTTTGCAGACCTGCTTGTCTGTCCTGTTCGGCTTGTCAGCCGTGGACTGCTGGTTCCACACGCACATGGTTTCTTCCTAAGCAGCATAATGAAACATTTACAGCTTGGGAGAAATTTCAAAGACATTGACTAGGTACAAAGCAGGTATGATGTTCTTCCCCTTAGTTTTCCTGGAGCGTCAAAAGGCATTCCCTTGAGAGTTGAGAGCCAGTCGAGATCCAAGGGGTGAGCAGATGCTCAAAGACATCTGCAGGCCAAGCCACAGGCTGGTGTCTCCATAGCAGACAGAAGCCACAACCTCGGCTCTTAAGCCTTGTCCTGAGGGAGTGCAAACAAGGAAGGTTGTCTTCCCTTGAATACCTCCTTGCCCTGCAGAAGACCATCCAGGGTACAGCATAGCCTGTGTATTAGAGGAGGAGGTCCTGCTGACAGGGATTTGGCTCACCTCTCACCTGGCTACACACCACCATCTGAAGCAGTTGACTGCTGAGCCATTAAGACACCTTCATTTGCAAGTTACTTTGAAAGGAAGCCTTCCTTGGCAAGCTGTCTGGCCATTCCGAAGCTGTCTGCTCTCAGGCAGTCTTGTGCACATCTCTGCTCATTTAGAAAAGCGCAGGGCAAATGTCTCTAGCCTTCTAGAGGATGCACACATCCTGGTATGCGCTTCTCTAAATGTGGTGCCTGACTCTAGGTGATGCTCCCAAATAGGAGGGAGGAGAATAATATGTCAAGGACCCTTCAGAGATCATGGCTCTCTAGCTAGGAGGCCAAGTTGTACCTTAGCCAGGCAGTGAGACCCTGCCACTTGGTCCCCAGTCTTCCATATTAGAGATGGGTTTCTTCATCTTTTCCTCTCCATGGACTGTGCTCATTGAACAAGCTGTCTGGCTCGTTTGGAGATGTGATGTAGAAGCCTCCTTTTCCAAAAGACTGAGATGAAATCATCTACAACTGTCCCTCTGAGGGACTGGGTTCTTTATTAATTCAGAAAATGCTTTCTAGGTGCCAGCTGCAGCAAAGCTACATGTAAAACCATAGAAACGTGGGAAGCCATGCAAAGATGTTTCCTCCTGACTCTCGTTCTCCTTTTGTGTGTGTGTGTGTGTGTGTGTGTGTGTGTGTGTGTGTGTGTGTGTGTGTGTGTGTGTCTGTGCACGCATGTACTACTGCCATGGTGTATGTGTGGAGGTCAGAGGACAACTTGCAGGAATCAGTTCTCTCTTTCTACCATGTGCATTCCAGAGCTCAAACTCAGGTCATTACCTATTGGGCCATCTTGCCTTCTACTCCCTGGTTCTTGGGGGGCCAGCCTGCTGTGGCAGGAGTCAGACTCTATCCACTCAGCAGCACAAGTAATGGAGTAGAGAACTAATGGGGAAACTGGCTGGGGATGCCAGCTTCAGTGCACATTGAGCACATGTATAGGGAAGGAACAGAGAAGGGACCTACTGGATGGATTCCTAGACTCAGGTTGAAACCAGTTGATGGACAGTTGCCAACGTTTTTCCTTAAGCACACTTTTTCTGGGTTGTGGAAATTTTGTTTATTACTTTTGGCAACAGTCATTGAGGAAGTCGCTGAGGAAAGATTCCTTTTGAAATCCCTTTGTGGGCTTCTGGGTTGGTCTGTAGTGTTGTCACATTGAAAAGATAGTGTCTTCCCTGGGACCTGTGTTCCACTCATGTTCTCTGGCATGTAAAGTTTCATCCCTGTCCTGCTGCTATGGAATATACTTCAAGCCCACGGCTCCAGATCAACAAGACTGGACTCACAGCCTGGCTCTGCTGTTGCTACCTCTATGACCTCAAGGAAATGACTGAATTTCTCGGTGCCTCAGTTTCCTCATTAGTAAATTACAGAAAGCAAAATCACCTTCCTTCTGTATTTAGGTATGGATTAAAAGTGACACACAGGTAGTATAGTAGAGAATAACCTTTGGAGGCACACCCTCAGGCCCTTCTATGGGCTTCTGTCCTAATAAGTCTCTAGTCTATGATATGAATTGTTGTATTTTAAAGATGGTGTGCAGTGGTCATGGCCGGTGGGAGCCTTGGAGAGAGATACACCATGCAGACTGCACTCATGTGGAGAGTTTTATTGGGGGGAATGGAGAGAATGGAGCTGAAGAGAGAAGAGGAAGTAGAAGAAAAGAAGAGAAAAAGAGACAGGAAAGGGGGAAGAGAGGACCTCATGGGAATAGAGAGAGAGAAACTGGGTGGGGCCCCTTTTTATGAGTGGATGTCGCACATGTGCAGAGAGACCATGTAGCAATGAGTGCATGATGTTGTCAGGACCCTGAGCAGGCCAAGGTATTACTTGCATATTGGCCAGTTCCTCAAGGGGCAGGTCTGAATGCTAACATGAATCAGTTGAACTGTCTACACCCATTCTGATATACATACTAAACTCTGAGCCTGGAGATATCTGATCTCCTCCCAGGTCCCAAAGCGTTCCCATGCTAAAGAGGTACAGCTTAGAAAGCCTTGAGTGAGCTGTCCTTTGCTTATTTTATGTGTTAGCATCTTTCTCAGGGACCCTTTGCCTCTCAGCTTTGCATATACCACCATCCAGTTCTCACCTGCAGCAGGAAGAGGGACAGAGTGTGCCCCCACACATACATCCTCAAACCCCCAAGCCCATGTGTGTGTACACACCTAGCCACACACTGCTCCCTTTGCTGCCTGTCTTCAGCTGGAACTGGTCCCCCTCATGCAAGTCTTTCTTGTCCCTCTCCATGCCACAGCAGAGTTCCCTGCTCCATAGGAATTTTAAACACATACAATGTGGGATGTCTGGCTGTATGTCTGCATCTCCCAGCCGCATGATCCAAAATCTGTTGACAGCAGTCATTGTTGCCTGTCCCTTGGCCTGGGACAATGCCTGGCACCTAGAAGGCAGGGAGGAAGTCGTTATTTATTCATTGAATGCACGAGTGAATAGAAGTATAAACAGATGCATTGGCCCTCAGATAGACTCATATTGAGAGTGCTTCCTGGCTTTCAGTTATGTGACATCTACCTGCAACAAACCATTTGTCCATCTTCTCCCCCATTATTTTTCCTGTCTCTTTCATAATGCACATAAAATCAGCCACACATAATCCCTCACAATGGGGCACATCCTGGGATGAACAAGAATGCATAAGAAAAAAGGCTTGGTGTGGGAGAGGGCCAATTCTGTTTGCCAGAAAGCATATAGTCAAATCCCCCACCCACTGGTGCTGGGGACTGTGGTGCTGATCCTCCTAAGGCAATTTCACAGTGAGGCCGGAAATCTATCTTCCTGGGTGTGCACAGCTGTCACCAAACACTTTGGATGGCAGCAAGCGATTCATGAGGAAGGCTGAAAGGGAAGCTGGTTCATTTTGGAGCTAAGGAGCCCAGAGCCCCTGCAAGGTCTAGGCCCTGGGTCAGCTCGGCTTCCACAGAGGAGATAATGAGGAGAAGGGCTCCTTCAGGCTGGCGTGGTGGGGTTTCATATGTGTTCTCTCACGATCAATCCCAAGAAAAACTTAGGCCAGTTTCAAGTCAAATAGGATTTTTCCAAGAGCCTGCTCAGAGAAATGCACCTGGACACATAGTCCCAGCTGGGCATTCTCTGCCTCTTGCATCATTTCTTCTAATAATGACTCCCAAACAAGAGGAGAGGGGCAGGGTACAAGATGGATAGAATCCATGTGGGGTTTGCTAATACCGTCTTGCCCACGCAGGGGTCCAAACATGTTTGTGTTGGGCATGTGGGTAGAGATGGCTGGGAAAATGTAGACATACCACCTCTGAGGAGAGAGTGAAGTGGCTTCTGAGAAACCTTTGCTGAGGGAACCACACTTGGCACCCTCTTTTCTCTTTGTAGCTCACCCTCTGTTTTTCCCCCTTGCTAATTTAATCACAGTAATGGGCCGTTGCCAAAGACAGAGGGAGCAGCAGGAATGTCTTCAAAGTTCAATGTATTCAGACAGAAAGATGGCTGGCAAAGCTGTGGCTCTTCTCACTATCTGCCGCCCTGAATCATTTGCCTGGGAGGCTAGCCTGGGGCAAACTACAGTGAGAATCGTAGGACATCAAGGAGACAACTCACTACTCATGTTATGTCAAGCTCCCCCAAGCAGGATTGGCCAATTTTGGGGTTGTGTATCCCTCAAATAAGACCATCAGAAGAATGATGTGGTGGGAGCAGCAGTGGACGGCTACAATCTGGGGACACAGCCTGGCACATGCACAAACCGTGTGATTCTGGTCCTCTCTGAGTCTCTCTGCCACTTCTATAAAGAGATGGTCAATACCATGTCTATCCAGTGGGATAATTTTCCTTTTCTTTCTTTTTTTTTTTTTTTTTTTGTTTTTGTTTTTGGTTTTTGTTGACAAGGTTTCTGTGTAGTTTTGGTGCTTGTCCTAGATTTCCATCCGTAGACCAAGCTGGCCTCGAACTCACAGAGATCCACCTGGCTCTGCCTCCTGAGTGCTGGGATTAAAGGCGTGCGCCACCGCCCGGCCCCAGCGGAACTATTAAGACAAGTGGGAACAGTTTAGTCATTTATGATATGCCCATGACTGCCACTCCAGCGCTAAGTGTTTACATCTCTTCTCTACACATGAGGTCTTTCCAAATGAATTCTGGGAAAAGTAACTTTTCATGGACATGATCAACCGAGGCCATGCTGTGGCAGCTGCTGTGGCACCAAGTGGTTGAGGCCAGATGCAGGCTTACAGCCTGCAATGGGGGCCTACCTTCATGGCGTAGGAGCCGGGCTGCCTCTCAGCCCTCCCCTGCCTCCTGTGACTGTGGGATTAATGGCGGTGATTAATCAGTGTCTGGCAAGAGAGAGAGCCACTCCCACTGCTGCTCTGCGTGGGAGGACAGTGCTGCAAAGGTCATTGGCCAACAGTCTTGATATTGATCTGAAGACTGAGGTCTTGGGATTTGGAGGCAAGTCACAGCCTTCTGTGGAATGTGAGCCATACTCCTTCTTGAAGAGTTCTGATTCTTCAGAGGGTTGTGGAGCCCACTGTCTTTGGAGGCTGGAAGGGCCCTTGGGGAGCCCCCGTCTCAAACTCAATCAGCCACTAATGGGTAGAGTCTCACTGGAAATGCCATGATTTGAAGAGTGTTTAGTCTTTTTAATATTGCCTTCTATCATTTTCCATTTTTAATTCATAAAGCTATATTCCCAGGCGGCGCCCACCTACTGAGAAAACAGATCACGTAGATTAAACAAACAGAGGGATGCAGCATTCTTCCTCTTAATAACACAGGGTATCATCCTCAAGTTAGAGCAGAGGACACGTATGAGCCAGTTGCTATTGGAGCCCAGGCTGAGTATGCAAATTACCAGAAAGTCCAAAAGAGTTTAAAGGCAAGTATAGAAAGAGACCAAGGAGGGTGGGGGTGCTGCAATCCTGGAGGCAGTGGCAAATACAAGTGATGTGTTCGCATCAGGAGGGAGCCCCAACCTAAAGTGTCACTTCTGTTTGAAAATAGATCCAATCAATATTAATAGCATGGTGCCATCACTGAAGAGTTATTGACATATTCAGCACTTACCATGTGCCAAGAATGTATGCTGAGTGCTTTATGAGTATTGCCTAATTTTATCCTCACAGCAGCCCTAAGAAGTGGGCTTTACCATCGCACAGGTCAAAAGCAACCAGCACACGTGAATAGGGATGTAAGTGGAGAAAGTCTGAGTGACTTTCCCAAGGTCGCAGCTAAAAATGTTGCTTGGGGGCTCAGTACGAACCTGGGACGTGGACTCCAGCTGCCCACATAGTTAATCCTGTCATCAGGTTTTTTTCCTGGGGAACTGGTGGTATTTCTCTGTCTTTTATAATCTAAGCCCCCATAAAGCTTGCTGATTCCTCCCCTGCTGATCAGTTCCAAGTAAGAAGATATCTGTCTGGTTTTACACTTTAGTTCTTTGTATTCTGAAACCCACAGGTATGGTTTTTATTAAACGGCACAAACCACTTCCCAGGGTATTTGATATGCCTCTCCTCACTTCACCCTCTCCTCCGTCCTGGTGGTGTTTATTCATGTATTAATGTGAGAGCAGTTTCTGAGTTCCTGCAGAGAGGCAGTCCAGTTAAGTGCTTTTCTGCAGGACTCCTGCCCTCAGGCAAGCCAGAATACCTTCCCAGTAGTCCCAACTGCCTCCACCCAGTGGCCTGGGTCCCTGGTCTCCCCTAAACAGGACCAACCCCACTCATACACCTTCCAAATCCACATCCTCTGGGAAGCCTTTTCAGACATGTGTCCCTCCACAGGAACAGAAACAGAAGCTGAAATAGTTTTCCTACAGACAGTGTATACCATTGACCTGGAAGGCCTTGGGCTGACATGGAGAAGACTTCCATTTCAGGGGAGGTGGGTTAGGGTGGGCTGGGTGAGGATGAGGAGTAATTTGGGGAAGAATCAGCGTGGGCCAGGCAGGAGTGCATTGTGAGGAGGATGAGGTGGTGGGAGGCTTTCTCAGAGGTGAGGCTATTTTTACTGAAGGAGGCAGATAGCCTCAGACAGTGAAAGGCAGCCGCATCTGTCCATCACTCAGCATGGAGAAGAACCTGACTTGATGATACCAGTAATGCTGGACATTTTCCATCTGGCTGCTTGAGGAAGTAAGGATGTGGAGTCTCTCCCCTCCTAAACCCTTGCTTGACTGACAAGCCTTCCTTCTGGGCTATGACATCTGCCTGTTGATTGACAAACCAGTCATCCAAGATTGTCAGGAAGGTCAATGTGTCTTGTGTCTCTGGACTTGTTTCAGTGTGTGAGAAGCTCCCTGTTGTGCATAGCCCAAGAGGTTCTGGATTCTTCTCTGTACCAAAAGCTAGTACCATCCATTTCCAGCTCCCCAGCCTTGTGGCATTGTCTGTAGTATACAAGAGTCTCACGTCAGAGAGCCCCAGAGAGAGCTCAGGGCCTAACTCCATACTCACCTGGTTTCTTCCTATACATAAGCACTGATGGTGAGCCCCAATCTATGAATCAGGCAGTGTATCAACACAAAAACACAGCTCTTACTTCAGTGGCGATAACAGGTAGTTTATTCTGGAACCAAATATGAGTAACCCTGAACCAGGAACACAGAATTAACGTAACACCCCCAAATCCCGTGTTCCAAAGTAGAAGAAGTTTCATGAGGTTTCTATCATAACAGAACAATGAAAAGTCAGATTCAAGACTCTTTTCAAACACGTTGGTGGAAACGTCCAGAAGGTGACTCACAGTCGAGAAGAAGCTCAGCTACAGTCCTCAGAGGCTAGATGATGACATTCTTAGCTTTGGGGTTGGTTGAAGCTACTCGCCTGCTAAGTTAATACATTCCAAGAGGTTTTTAATCTGTTAGCCACAGAATGCTAGGTCTGACTCAAAGATGGACAAGGAATGGATGTGTAGGGGTCTAAAGATAGGCCAAGATGCATTTTAATTAGGCTCTGAACCTACGAAGTCCAACCTCTCCACACCACTGCAGTTTTAATCCATCAACTAGCCTTGGAAGGCAGAGCTTTTCATGAATTCTTCAAAGTAGCAGGAGATCGGTGAGGACGACAATACCGAACAACTGTAACAACGTTATAATAAGAGTTATTCGAAATACACAAATTACTTATTTCCACAATCTTCCATAGAATATTTTTGGACTATGGCTGTGTATAAACTGCAATAGAATCGTAACCATGAGTAAGGGGGACTATTTTGAACTCCTGATTTTAAAAATCTCTCCAGCTGAGGACAGGGTTAACTTGACCTCAAGGCCTCTGAGAAGAGCTGGAGAGCTGTGGACAGCCTGAGGAGGCAAGGGCCAGGACAAAGCTAATGTGACCTGATGTACTACTATGTGTCCCCCTGGAGCTGGTGAGCTGCTCAAGCTCAGAGTCCAGAGAAAAAAGTGCATGTGAGCTGGCGTGGGTGCTCTGTGTGGACATGGCTGTTGCTTTTCTCCTGGCCATCAATCTACCAGCTCTGTGGTGCCAGGAACTGGTGGCAAGCTGTGATGCCAGGCAGAAAAGCCCCCTCTCTCTTCCTTGTGAACCCAGCCTTCTGGTGGCGGAATGCACTCCTAAGGCAAGAGAAAGTGGTAGTGGGAAGCCTGCAAATGTGTGGAAAGAAGCCCAGCCAGCAGGAGAAGTGGGGCGGGTCCAACAGGAGAGAGACAGGTGTAGGCCCTGCTGACTCCAAACTGTCCCAGATAAGCAGCAGCAGGAAATGGCAGGCAGGGGGCTTTGTAGCTCTCAGCCTGGCCCCTTTGCCAAGACCACAGTGACTTGGGGGAGGAGCTGTTCCAACCAAAAACAGCAGCAGGGCTCCTCTGGCTTTTTCCAGGAGAACAGTGAGTCAGAAGTGTAAGAAGTAATTCAACCTTGACGGCTACAACCAGCTTTTAGTTAGAATCTTGGCCTTCCTTTACTTTAGAGAGCGAAGAATTCTGGATCTTAATTCCGCCCTGCCACTCCTCAGCTGTGTGACCTTGGGAAAGGGGCATGCCTCTCAGAGGAGTTCCAGTTTCTTCATCCATGATGAAGGATAATGATAACAGATTCCATACAGGAACTCACAAAAAATTAAGTTAGATGTTGCATAATACCTCCGGCCTGGCGTCTGATGAAGTGGAAGAAACTAATCTTAGTTATTACTATTAAAAATATTTTAAAAATCATAAATTTTTTTATACAAGGCAAAGCTTGTATGATGAGCTATAAAGAGCTTCAGGAGTTTAAGAAATTGATTGGGACTTAAGACACAAGGCTGCACACAGATAGTGTGTGTATGTTTGGTAGGGGGGCAGTATTCATAAACCCCAGGCTAAGCTGAGGCTCCCTTCCTTGCCGCTATAGGCAGCCTGTCCCAACCTGCCTCACAGCCCTCAGCAGACAAAGGGAGGCTGTAGGCTTTGAACACCAGCTCACATGTACCCTATACCAATGGCAAGTTGGCCAAAATGTAGACTTTACCATGGGAGAAGGTTTCTTTCCTTTTCACAGGAGTGCATATGCATAGGGCAATTAGTAGGTCAGCTGCTGGGTCCATAGGCTTATACTGGAAGACTTGGCTCCAAGTAGCTAGTGGGGACAGCATTTCATCATGACACTAACTCACTTAGACTCATCCATGAAGATTACAGGCTATCTTCACTCACACAAATCAACATTTCAGTCTTGACCATTCCCCCCATCCCGTCCCTGTCCCGACTACAATTGTACTCCTATTGCTGGAGGATGAGATTGCTTTTCAATAATGGTGAGTGCTGATTGCAAGGTGACGATGACTTGGCAACACAAGAGGATGGTGAACCAGAGAGGGCTGGGGTTCCTTCCTTTTCTTCAGCTGGATCAGAATTTCCCACCCAGCAGCTGTTTACACCTAAGCTTGGCATTTGCAGTAAGTATACATTGCATTTGCTGCCTGGAAAGGTGGAGAAATGAGCCCATATACGGGAGCTTGCTCTCCCCAGCCTAGCGCCAGGTAAATTAGAGGCCAACCAGGTTAGGAGCAAGAATCCTAACTCTTGCAGGCATTCAGGCCTTCTCTCAGACCTTCACTACCTAGTGTAAAAGTCTCCTTTGCAACACCCACAGAAGGCCTGCAGCCTCCACCTGAGCATTTCTAGTGGTAGAGAGCTCAGCGTGTGGTGGCTTACCCACACAGTTTGAACATGACTTCCTGCAGTGCACTCCCTCTTTGGATTACTGTAATTCTTGCCTGTTGAGGAAGCTTCCAGAAGCAGATAGTCTACATCCTTATCATACAATGGGTTCTCAAATGATTTTGATGCTTTTGCTGTTAGTCCAAATGAGTCTTGTCATTTCACTAGAATTTGCTAACTCTGAACTAAACTTTATTCCTATGAGTTTCAGCCTCTCAAAATGGACTAAACCTGGCATGGATACTTCCCATCAGGTGTCATGGGGTGGTCATGTAGAACTCTGCTGTCTAATGTGGGGTAATTGAGATCATCTTAGCCTTATGGGAGGGGGGGATAAAGATGGTGGCGTACTCAGCATCAGAGGAAAGAGTATGGTGATGGAAAGGAACACAGGAAACAGGCCATGAAAGGGAAGGAGAGGGAGATATGGGACACCACAGAGCCAGGTTTGTTCCGGTGTTGACAAACCAGATCTCCCTCCTTGTCCCCTTCCATCAGCTGCCTGTGCCACTGGTTCCCTTCTGAAAGCAGGACAGAATCCTTAATCAACCTCACCATATTAATCTTAGGTCATTTCCCCCAGGAATCGAGAGCTTCCTCCTTGGGGTTTGACCGTTTCTCTCAGCTTCACAAGGTTCACAGAAAGCAGTGGGATACCTTGCACATCCTTTATCAGGCCCTTGTGTTTCAGTTGCTTATACAACCAACTATCGGCCCCAGAGACACAAGCCTGAGGTTTGGCATGTGTTAGACATGTTTAAACCTACCCATTTGTGTCTTGATTGGCTATGAGTTAGGGAGATAATGAAAGGAAAGAGAAATATCCAATCACCTAATCACAGCATAGAGGCTTGTAAGCAAACACTAACAATGAAATTGAACACTTCTCTCACTAGACCATGGAGAATATTTTATTGATCTCTGCAACCTTGGCAGCTACACAGTCTCTGACACGTAGGAAGAATTTCCTCCCTATTTGTTCTTTTAAAATGAGTGCGCACACTGCCACCCAACCTTGGGAAAGCAGGGACCTGTAGACCCTGCAAAGCCACCACCATTTACTGATTTCCAAACACTTCCCGGTGCTGCTTCTCTTTCTTCTTGTCCCCACTGGACTTTGTGTTTGTTTGTTTGTTTTAATTTTTTGTTTTTGATCATCAGGTCTCAACTACTTTGAGAAAACTGGCTTATCATGGGAGTCACTACTGTGTCTAGACATCATAACAAACACCCCAGACTGCATGACTTCAGCAGCAGAAAACAATTGTCAGAATTCTGGAGGCCAAAATTCCAAGATGGAGGTGTTGGCAGGTGGATTTCACCTGAGGCCTCTCTCAGTGACTTGCAGTGGCTGTTTCTTTGTACACACCTATCTCTGACATCTCCATGACTGGGCAAAGTCTCTCTTCAGGAGGACACAGTCACAATGTATCATGACCCACCATAACAGCCCATTTTAGTTTAATAGCCTCCCTAAGAGCGCCATCTCCAAATGAGGTCACATTCTGAGGTTCTGCGGGCTGGGATAGCAACATATGAATTTGGGGAAAACACAGTCCAGCCCAGGCAGTAAGACATGGAAGGGGAATAACGTGCAAGGTCAAGAGGCCTGGGCAGAGCTCAGCAACAGAGCCATAGAGAGCCCCTTGGTACTGTAGTGGATATCTGCTCCCAGCTGCCTCCTGGCCTTCCCTGACATTCATCTTTTCTGTCTGATGGGTCTTGGCATCTGTGTCTTTCTCATTGCATGAGCTGGGGTGTGCCACCTGAGCCACCTTGTTTCTTCTTTTTCTATACCCCTGATCAAGGGCTGAGGCCAGAGACAGAACTTTGTAGAGAGATCTCGAATGCGCACCTGCAGTATTATACAGTTGATGAAGCAAAAAGTTGCTATTGGCACGGGGAGCTTTGTGGCCATCTCTGGTACAATGACAGATCTAGTGGCAGGCCAGCACATGGCCCTCCTCCCCTGCTGGCTTGAGTGCAGGTGATCTATGAGCAAGCTGCAAGTCAGCAGGGCTCACCCCTCTGTGTAAATCAGGAAGGGATAATGTGGATAGAAAGCTTCTCTCCTCACCCATTCTTCTGCCTGCCTGGGGCATTATCCATCTGGTAGTGAAGGGCACAGCCATTTGACTGGGGGAAGGAGCTTGTAGGACAGTAGGAGAGTGTGTGATTCTGACTGCAAAGAGTCCCTCTGCAGTATGCTGGGGCAGAGAATACACTTCTATTATGCCCTTGGAAACTGAACCCCTAGTGGGTATGTTTCACAGACACAGACACAGACACAGACACAGAGACACACACAGACACACAGACACACACACACACAAACACACACGCACACACACACACACACACACACACACACACAGAAAGAGAAAGAACATAGTCCTCTTCTGTTTGAGTAATGCCACTAACCTTGGGTAGCTTTTTCGACAAGAACCCTGTGCTGGTTAGTCTTATGTCAACTTGATACAAGCTAGAGTCACTGAAAGGGCAGAACCTCAGTTGAGAAAACGCCTCCACAAGAGCCACCTGTAAGGCATTTTTTTAATTAGTGATTGATGTAGCAGGGCCCAACCCACTGTGGGTGATGCCATCCTGGGTTCGATAAGAAAACATACTGTGCAAACCATGAGAAGCAAGCAGGTAAGCAGCACCCCTCCATGACCTCTGCATCTGCTCCTGCCTGCAGGTTCCTGCCTGGAGGAGTTCCTGTTTGAGTTCCTGTCCTGGCTTCCTTCAGTGATGAACAGCAATATCAAAGTATAAGCAAAATAAACCCTTTCCTCCCCAACTTGCCTTTTGGTCACGGTGTTTAGTTGAAGCAATAGAAACCCTAAGACAAGCTCCATACTTGGAGTCAGTCAAGATAGAAGCCATAGTACTCAGGGCTGATGAGACTCCCCCTCCCTTGTTCAGACCAACCTTTCCAGCCCTGTCCTCCAAGTCTACTCCCCACCAGCCCTCTTTAATCACTGTGTGTATATCAGTCACAATTAAACTATCCTCTGCAGCAGGAGGCTATAAGGATGGCAGCTGGGGCTCTGATTCTTGGAGACAGATTTGGGTACTCTGCTTCAGGAGTGCGTTGGTGAGACGCCTGAACAAACGACATCATTTTCAGAGCCACCATTTCTTTATCCTTACAAATGGATGTATCTCATCAGCGTGTCCATAACCCCAGAGTTCTTAAGAACTCTATAGAGGTGGGATTTGGATCCAGACCTCTCTTTCCATACATGTCTCTAACTACTAGCTGAATATGAGTTTTGTTTTTGCTGTTATTGTTGTTTTGACACAGGGTGTCACTATGAAGCCTATACGGGAGTGGAATTCTGGATTTCTCTGCCACAGCCAAGAGCTGCAATTGTGCGTATACACTGTAGAACTGAATGAAGATGTGGCTTTTCACTTGGTGTAGCCTCAGTGTTCACACTTAGAGAATGGCATGGTCATTTTTACCTGACTAGTGTAAGACGATAACAAAATACTATAGAAGAAGATCAGTCCAGTTTCAACATGTCAGCTGCTATGTAAGGACCAACAAATTGAAGTTATACAAACTACAAGAAAGACCTATTCTCTGAGAATTGTAAATGAGAAGATATCTACATGCAATTATCTCCTTGCAGCTACTTTCAATTTTGATTTCAGAATCTACGGAGATGAGTGATGTATGTAAATTTGGAGTGAGATTTCAAAGTAGTCAAAAGAGATAGACTGGCACAGAGGATGTAATAGAGACCTAGTCCTAAGTGAGCATCCCTTTGTCCTCAGTGTTTTCCACCCTGGCACAGAGGGAGGGCTATGCCACTCTGAGGCTATGGGGTGGCATTGTCAGCTTCGGAACAACAGACGTACTTTGTCTTGTCCGTATGCTGGTAATTCTTCAAAGGGAATAAATGGATGAAGGAGGGTGTGAATCTAATCTCCCTAATTTACCAGCCTCAATTCCTGCAAAGATGGGGGACAGAACCTAACTGGAGCAGTAAGATGGCGAAGATGAAAGCGCCCTCACTGGGTACCATCTCGGCGCTCTTTCTTATGAATCCAATTTTAGTCCTTGAACAAATGGACATAAATAATTCCAACCATTAGCAGCTAAAAATGGACAACCATTTCTGGATCAGGAGAGAGACGGACTAATTATATTAATGTAGAGTAATTATATGTATTTATGTTCAGACTCCTCACTGCAGAGATGAGATAAAGCTCTCTTCAGAAGGGAGGGGTTACAGGCAGAAAAGCAAGCGGTAGGGTGCAATCAAATATTTGGGAAGCTTTCTGGGTCTGAAGTAGAGAAAATGTTTGTATTCAAGCCTTTGATCTCACCAAATGCCAGGTGAGAGCTGTACACTGCTCTCAAAGGAGTCAGCCCCAGGGACAACCTAGAGCTGCTCAGTTCAAGTACAGGGATGAAGAGTAGCCTCTTTTGTTTCACCCTGTGCACATGTGTAGGATCATTACTGGGAGAAGATGCTCCTGTAGAAGAGACAGTTATGTACTGATGTGACTCATGGGCTATTTGCCTTGGATACTAAGAATATTGAGGAATCAGTTTTACATAACATCCCCCAAGGTTTTATAATTGATTGTGTCTGCCATAAAGGCTGAGTTGCAACAGTGGCACTGCATTGGCTCTCATCAATTAGGCAGAGAAGCTGCTGGATTGGATTGAGGCCTAGTGTACCAGGATCTGTGAGAGAATATCTAGTTGGCCATGCTTGAGTCACAAGCTCAACATGAGATGGATCGTTCTGACCAAGGAACCTTACAACGTGATTAACTAAGACTAAATCACTAGTTTACTGTCCTGTCTAGAGGAGGGCTAGCCCCATAGACCTCAATGCACCTAAAAAGAGGAAACCTCTGTTTTTAGAAAAGGTTGAAAGAAGGGCCAATAGGCACAGAAACCACTAGATGCCCACTCTGTGCTTGGTCCTCACCAGAGAATGCCATCTTTCAAATGAAGATGAGTGGTAACTCTGATTTCTCCCTCATGATGAAGAAGATTAAACAATTTAACACACTCAAAAAACACAGTACTGTGTTTGTCAAGAGAAGACTCTTGATAAATGTTCATTCCTTGGTTCCAAATAGATAAGCACATTTCACTTCTTGTTAAAAGGTCTTGATATTCTAATTTGAAGTATTTTTCCATGTTTCTAGCTAGCCTGAGATTAATGCAGGTGACAACTAGAAAAAATAATTTTTAAAGAATACTGACCTATGGCAGTCCTAAAAATCCCAGAACTCCATATCTGTAAGCAAATGCCACGGAAGCAAAAACCATGGCCATTTTTGCCATTACCGTACTTTGCCATTACCACATTCACTCTGTGGCAACTTCCCATCCACCCATCCAACATCCTTCCATCCACCCATCCACCCACCCATCCATCCATCCATCCACTCACCCACCTACCCACTCATCCATCCATCCATCCACCTATCCATCCATTCATCCTTCCATCCATCCATCTATCCATCCATTCATCATCTATCTACCCATCATTCATTCATCCATTCATTAATCACTCATCCATTCATCTGTCTGTCCATCCATTCTCCCTTCCTTCCATCTATACATATTCCAGTTTATTCACTCACCTACCTATCCATCTATCCATTCACCCATCCATTCATCCTTCCTTCCACCCATCTTCTTACTCATTCCTTTTTGGAAGACATATTTTTG